>NC_135400.1:1970892-2270892 GCF_051989625.1 Stigmatopora argus
GATCGATCTCTCTCTCTATCTCGATCGATCTCTCTCGATCTATCTCTCTCGATCTATCTCTCTCGATCGATCTCTCTCGATCGATCTCTCTCGATCGATCTCTCTCGATCGATCTCTCTCGATCGATCTCTCTCGATCGATCTCTCTCGATCGATCTCTCTCGATCGATCTCTCTCGATCTATCTCTCTCGATCTATCTCTCTCGATCTATCTCTCTCGATCGATCTCTCTCGATCGATCTCTCTCGATCGATCTCTCTCGATCGATCTCTCTCGATCGATCTCTCTCGATCGATCTCTCTCGATCGATCTCTCTCGATCGATCTCTCTCGATCGATCTCTCTCGATCGATCTCTCTCGATCGATCTCTCTCGATCGATCTCTCTCTCGATCGATCTCTCTCGATCGATCTCTCTCGATCGATCTCTCTCGATCGATCTATCTCGATCGATCTACCTCGATCGATCTATCTCGATCTATCTCGATCGATCGATCGATCTATCTCGATCGATCGATCGATCTATCTCGATCGATCGATCTATCTCGATCGATCGATCTATCTCGATCGATCGATCTATCTCGATCGATCGATCTATCTCGATCGATCGATCTATCTCGATCGATCGATCTATCTCGATCGATCTATCTCGATCGATCGATCTCGATCGATCGATCTCGATCGATCTATCTATCTCGATCGATCTATCTATCTCGATCGATCTATCTATCTCGATCGATCTATCTATCTCGATCGATCTATCTATCTCGATCGATCTATCTATCTCGATCGATCGATCTCGATCGATCTATCTCGATCGATCTATCTCGATCGATCTATCTCGATCGATCTATCTCAATCTATCTATCTATACACATCCTGGCTGATAGTATATTTTATTGTTAATTATGCATAAATTCCCCCATCTCCTGACGTTTAGCAGGCAAAACATTGAAAAGCTGCTATTCACCATAAAGCCGATAGAGGTTTTCTTTCCTACCATGAGATTGGCGCTCAGCCTAGTGTATCCCAAGTTCATCTCCTTTACCTCAGGCACCAGCGGCTGGAGAAGAGAGTAGGAGGATGTTGCTGTAGTGCTGGAAGAGGAGATGTGTTTAGAGGAGGTTGAGCTCCTCATATTTGGCTGGCTGTTCTGGGGTGACACAGTGCTAGCCCGGCCCTGTTGAAATTTACCATATCAAGAGTGTCAAACCTACTGCATGAATTTATCCATCATGCATGAAAGTACAGTGGTACCTCGGTTCTTGACCACAATCAGTTCCAGAAGGTTGTTCGAGAAGTGATTTATTCGAAATCTGAATCGATTTTTCCCATTACAATTAATGGAAAAAGAAATAATGAGTTCCAAGACTAAAAATTAGCCTTTTAAATATATTTTTTCAACGGTTTTCAGCACCATCAGCCTTGCTATTTCCACGTGCCTTCCTTGGAGCCATGATTTGAGGTTAATATGGTCCTTAATATGAAGAAAAGATAATCCGTAAATATTGTGACTGTTATGAGTCTTGGGGTGGGTGAAACGGAGTTGGAGACAAACGTGAGTGCGGGTGCACTAACGTAAAATGAAGTGCTTCACAAAAAGCCTAAATGCAAAAAACTGGGAAAAAGTAACAACAACGAAACTATCTTTCTGGGGGAAAACACAAAGAGAAGCAGCACACAAGTAGAAAACACGCTAAACGCAAACAATACTCTGACCCAGGTTGACGGATACATGGGGTTTAAATACACCGACAGGGGTTGACAAGACAATTAGAAACACCTGGATCACACGAGGGAACGTGAGCAGGAAATATATAACAGGTGAAACAAATGGGTAATCACATGGACAAGACACACAAGGGGAAAACGCCCAAACCACAAAAACGCAACAAAACATGACACTAATTTTCCCGAGTACGGATGAATAAAAGTTAATCGAATCTAGCGGGAGACGTTTCCGTACAGAGACAGCGTTATGAACTATAACATAGCACGTCGTTCGTCAGCTGGTCGAGTCACGCGCATTTTGCGGCTTTTGTCTGTAGCATTCGAGTTCTGGATTTTCGTTCACAATAAGCAAATTTCTAACTCTGATTTGTTCAAAGACTAGGACGTTTGAAAACCGAGGCTCCACTGTTACATGGAGGTGAAAAGGATGGACAAGAAACTTGGCGTATTCTCCTTACCTGATGGGGGTCAGGAACAGACTGGTTGCCCACGCCACCACTCTGGCCTCTCTGGGATATAGGAGAAAGACAGTGGGAGGGCAGAGTTTCCTGTTGATTGAGTCCCCCATGCTGCGATTGCATTATGGAAGCAGCATTGTTCTGCTGATGTTGCCGCTGCTGACGGCGAGGAGTGGTAGAGAAATTTGCACGACGATTGCTAGACTAAATGGAAGAAGGGGGGATATATAAGAACGACTGATTTTTCTGCAATTTGGTTAGATGCAAGTTTTGACTTTATTGTGGAGGAGATACGGTTGGGAGAAAGCTGCAATATTTACATTGGTACCTCAACCTATGAATGCTTCTACATACCAAATGAAACATTCCCCCGAAAGGTAAAAACACTTCCTGTATCCGATATTTTGAAGTTGTCATAGTCGAGTTGCTTTCCCACTGACTAGCTCCCAACACTCTGGTGGCTTCCCATTGGCTAGAACACAGCTGGGAAGATGCCAGAACCAAAGTAAGAGCAATGTAGGCGGACATGCTGGTTAGTGGCCGTGTACTGCGGCACCAGCACGACCCGAAAAAGGGCATGCTCCAGGGGGATACCAAAGCCGACCTGAAATGGGGTAGCGGCCACCGGGGCAGTATGAGCGCGACCGTCTGACCAAAAGCCTCTTTTCCTGCAGTTTTTAATCTTCTTCGGGACCATGGCTTCGGCCGGCGGTGAGTTCCCATTTTGTGTGCTTTCAATCCTCGTTTCTCACAGAAGTTTTCTGAGTGTGAATAACAATTTTAAGTTGTTAAGTTGTGTGTACGTACGTTTACGTCACTCAATCAGTGTTTCCTGCCTCGTGAGTGCTAGCACGCGCGTCTGCCTAGAGCGCTCCATTTTTTGATAGTAGCAGTGCCCTCTCCAGCCCAGTGCTCACTACACCACCCGTGGGGTGCCGGCTTGCGCGGCCGACAGCCGGGCTGAATTTTTAGCCGAAGTTGGCCCTCCCGCACTGGCCGATCGGCATTCGCAACCCGCCATCTGAGGCCTCTTTTTCCCGGACCAAGCCTGATCAGCTCTGTTCAGCAGTGAGATCCTGATTTGTGTGCCTTTGATCCTAGTTCATTAGTGTTTCTTGAGTTTTTCTAAGTATGCGTAACGTAATTTTAAGTTGTTAAGTAGTGTGTTGATGTGTGTACATGTTTACCCACCTATTCACTTGGAATTCTACCCCATGTTTTTTTGCATTTCTTGCACTTTTTATTGGCATAAATAATTTTATTATTTTTCTCTTTTGGTAACAGCGTGACAAGGGAAAATCGCGGCTGAATGCGTTAATTAATTTCTCGTTAAGGATGAAGACCACTGACACCAACTCTCAAAGCAGACGTGACAAAAACACATGCATATAGAGTAGAATATGCAAATAATTGTTGATGAGTGCAATGGACAGAATACCTATTGACCCTGTATTTCTGGGGGCAAAACTGGAAAAATCGTTTTTCAGAGATTTCCTCATTTTTGTGTTGGCAAAATAAATTGAAAACTGACAACATTGCGAAAATATTTTTGGGGTTTCCCCCCATTTTTTCCTCAATCATTTAAACTTGTACAATTTATTTTAGAGATCAATCTCAATCCTACGCCTAACCGAACCGAAGTCAGGTAAGTGAACACCCACAACCCTGGGTTCTGGAGCCGGATGCAGGTTTGTAGTGCTGCCCTAGTGGCTCCCTATTTTCTGTAGGACGACAAATAATTGGGGAAAACAGTTTCTTGGACCAAATTATTT
This sequence comes from Stigmatopora argus, assembly GCF_051989625.1. Classification (NCBI taxonomy): domain Eukaryota; kingdom Metazoa; phylum Chordata; class Actinopteri; order Syngnathiformes; family Syngnathidae; genus Stigmatopora; species Stigmatopora argus. The sequence goes on from NC_135400.1 coordinate 1,974,851, forward strand.
GCATTCATGCCAATGTGGAAGGATTGCCTGAATGTTTGCTTTATAGCGAGAAGTTGTCAAATAACAAAAAGAGTCATGTGGAAAGCAGCGGAGTACCCAGTTGGGAAAGAGAGAAAAAGTGGATTGCATCTCCAAACTCCACGACTGCTGCAATTGTTGCAACCCGGGAGATAATAAAATGTATAAACCGTTAACAGATGATGAAGTGGCATGTTCTGCTCGCTCGTTGTTGTGGTGTCAAATCCTCAAAATAAAAATGACAACAACAAAATCAGGTTTCTTTACTGCATTTCTTTAACTTCACAGCAATGAATCATAATAATTCATTAATATTATCAAGAATGTAAACTTGAGGCGGCATCGTACAGAGCAGTTATGTGGCGCGTCGTTTTCTACACAATGCACTGCAGGTAAAGTAAACATTTAATCATGGATGCTCATGATGTATTTGTAGCCAACTTAGTTATTTTTGAGAGTATTGTGGAATGAGAGCTAAGTAATCACACTCACCAGAGTCAGGTTGACCTGTGAAGAGAACGTTCTAGAATGGTATGTTTCTGCCAAAACGATGACGGGAAAGGGTAGATCTTTCATGATAACAGGCTATAAAAGACGCGAGGTTGGCAAATAAAGATTTGGGTCTCGCCCTATCTAACCAGACAGAACCTGCCTGAGCATGCAGTCTGTTCGAACCTCAATATTTCGCGTCACGGAAGTGGGAGCCGGAGGGAGAAGCATTGGATGCTGGTTGCTCCGCACGCACACCGTATTGCGGGTCAACAGGCTTAAAAAGGTAAGATTTCTTACCATTTGATTGGCCATACGGTGTGTGTGGGTGGCTGGCGTCAATGCTGTTGTTCTAAACTTTCCAGGCGAAAATGACCCGTGTTGAAAAAGATAGGAGGAAAGGTCCCACTCGCACGAAGGCAAAGAAAAAAGTCTTCGTGGGTTTTATAAAAGTGTAGCTGGTAAACAGCTGGTTGGAATCTCATTGGAAAAAGGGAAAGAGCTTTTAGGGTTTTATCCCGAGCTGTTTGCCTCGTGGGAATCTCGAGTGCTTTTGGTTCGGAAGGTAATGAAGTGTTACATGGTTAGATGAAGCCATAGGCTGTTGATTAATTGTAACGTCTGATTGAACGTTATTTCAGGTTTAGCGCGTCAGTAGAATTGAGGGTCACCCCCTCCGGGTACGAATCAGGAGGAAACGCACTATCATCTCGGATGCGCCTAAAAATAAACCGTGGTTTCGAGTGAATATTTCTATTTGATATTCGGTTTGATCCACCTATTAGCATTCAAACCAACTTGTGTTGAAATCAGTCAAAACAGTCTTTATGAGAATGGACTAATTAATTATATGCGTATTATTGAATATTTTAAAGAGTTTAGGTTTCCGTGTGCGCGTAAGTGCTATGCGCGCGGACGTCTGGGAGAGTGAATGCGTGTGTGCGATCTCTCCCCCCTTTTCTGTCTGTCTCTTTTTTTCTCTGCGTCTGTTTGCCAGTCGACAAGCAAAGAAGAATTAAGGCAGGGGTCCCCAAACCGGTCCTCGAGGGCCGGTGTGGGTGCAGGTTTTTGTTCCAACTGGTCTAGCATAAACAGTTTGACCAATGAGATTTCAGCAGAAAACAAGAAGCACCTGACTGCAATCCACTGATTGCACTTGTAGGACACCAGATTGGTGAAAAGGTGTCCTCTTTATGGGTTGGAATGAAAACCCGCACGCACTGCGGCCCTTTGTGGAATAGTTTGGAGACCACTGAATTAAGGGGTTAGAAAGAAACGCGTTGAGAAAAAAAAATGATATACTTAGGACTGTGTGGAAAGTAAAAGCGTGAAAAATGTATTGTTAGAACTCATTGTGGAAAAACAGTCTGAGTGGTCACTTCTGGAATGATAAACACAAAATTGAGCTAGTTTGTACCAAGAAATAGTCGAATGAGAGCTAAAGCGTTTGTGGTCAATATTCTGGTGCAGATTTGGTAAGGAAAGCTGAATTAAGTGTTGTGGTGTTTTCCATGTGTGTGCTGCAAATCACGTAGGGCAGTGTTAAAAGTGTTGTGAGCTGTTTCCATTCCGAGAGAAATTTGAATGCCGAGGAGGCCAGCAGAGTATATCAGGGGGCGTGGCAACGCACCCCTCCTTTCACGGAAGTTTTAGGCAGAGGATGAGTGTGTTTTTTTTTTCCTTTTTCTATGACCATTGCATTCTTTTGAACTGTATTGTTTGCTTGAGGAGAATTTAGATTTACCCTGTGAATGTACAACCACCATTGACGGTCCACTACCCGGTTTGATATAAACACGGTCTGCGTTAGATCTTGATTTAGAGACATTAAACGAAGCTAGCTGATTTTGTCTATTAACCCTGCATGAGTCTGTGGAGTCCCTCCGAAGCTCCTTTAGCAATAGACTGCGGCACCCTCATTGCAGGAAGGAGCGCTTCCGCAGATCCTTCCTCCCATCAGCTGTCAGGCTCTTTAACAAAAAAATGGCTGAGTGTTAAGACCTACCGTATGCATGCATGTACATTTATGTGTATGTATGTATGTATATATGTGCAAAGCAACACGCTTATTTAATTATATATTTATTCATGTATTTATTTCTTGACCTACTTATTACCTATCTATTTATGTCTAAAATGCCTTTCCTATTCCTGCATCCTCACCCTCTTGCCACTGTGACAACGAAATTTCCCGAATACGGGATGAATAAAGTTATCCAATCCAATCCAATCCAAACCTAACATTTATTGTATTTATAGGTCTTTCGAGCTTGGGAGTCAGTATGCCGAAGGACCCAGAGGCTGAGCCGACATCTGGTAAAGACCGTGGCCACGGCCTTTAAGAACCTTTTAATGAGCTGGACTTCGGCTCTGCACCTGGGTACCGAAGGATGACGACTTATTCAAAAGAATTGAAGACATTTCTGGAGTCCATGTGAATGTGTCCAGTCATGAGGGTATGATTAGGTTGCGTGTGTGTTGCTGGCCATCTTAATAAAATGAGAAAAAGGTATATTTGCAGGTAAAAGTAAATTCAGCACAAAAGGAAAAAATATATTGATAAAGGTAGTTACAAAGAGACAAAAAGAAAACTGGGTTTGTAATAGAGAAAAGAGTAAGACAAATCATTACTGTTGTCTGAATTGGTTATAAGTGCACTCAAACCTGTATGTCACAGTCCTGTGTCTTCATGTTTTTTCTTCTGTCTCAGTATTCTCACAGCTGTGATCTAATGTGCATGTGATCTGTTTTTTTGTTGTTGCTATGAAACTAGGCCAGTCTTTCCATCTATCAATATTGGTGTTGTTTCTCTTTTTATCATGCTTAAGCCTATGCGTTATGGGAGAAGTGTAAAAATTACGAGACAAAGGAGTGAAAGGTATGACGGGAGTGCCGTGTCATAATAATTTGGGATAAAGTTGGACTTGCAGCGAGTCTAAAGCTCACAGTTGGCGGCTAAGAGAGTGCTTCCGTTGAACATTTCAAAATAAGAGCAAATCAATTTGATGATTTCAAAGGGCTCTTAGGAGTAAGCAAAACCTACATTGGATTTTTCACCTACTTAATGATAAAACTAGCTTTAGGGTAATAAAATATTTATAAATATTGTGAAAACAAGAAACAATAATGCAGAAACGGGATTCATTCAAACAAATACGTACAGTGGGGCAAATAAGTAGATTTGATTAGATTAAACTTATTTTTGAGTGTTTGTATCGTATTCAAAGTTCATTTAAATTTGTTTATTTTATGCTACGAGCGCGTTGCCGTGCAAAACGTCTCTCTCTCTTTCTCTCTGTGTCCCTCTCGCTCCCCTCCGCGAAATCCGTCTAATTTTAGTATTATTAAAAATTATGTTGGGGTTATTTTGGGTACTATTATAAATGTGCTTGAAATATTAATCATTATATGTGGAATATTAATCATTATATGTATATGTGAAATATTAATCATTATAATAGGCAGACAAACGCTTAGTATAATTGTTACCGAAGGACACTTCCCCCTACAGCTGGCTCCGAGGACGGTTAATTGTTTTGCCCTAGATCCGAGAACTATTGACTTGACATCTCACCCAGTCCCGGGCTCCGAGGACTGTTGATCTGGGTTCGCAATTAAGATCTGTGAAGGACTCTTAAATTGCTTTGACTTGGATTCCGGAGCGGATGGCGATAATCGAATCGACTTCCGAAAATACTCGCATATTGTTTTAAGTGTTGCTCGTTTCACCTAAAATGGAAATTGTTTTGCTTGCTTGTGTAAATTCTTATCCTGTTGTTTTTGGTTTCCGACCTTAATTGTTGTTTTGAAGACCTGATATGCAATTGTTGTTGCAGTTGTTTTTTTACCTTAATCGTGTTATTCGGTTAGCTTATGCAATTGTTTTGAATAAGATAACCTTAAGTGTTTTGATTCTAATGCAACTAAATGGACAGAAGAGGATGTCTTTCTTTAGAATGATCCGTGACGGGAACGAGTCAGGATATTTATTCATGTATTTATTTCTTGACCTACTTATTACCCATCTATTAATGTCTAAAATGCCTTTCCTATTCCTGCATCCTCACCCTCTTGCTACTGTGACAACGAAATTTCCCGAATACGGGATGAATAAAGTTATCCAATCCAATCCAAGTTAACGCTGGATTATGTGCTCCAATGTCCTTCCTTTTATTAAAGTATATCTATTAATGAACCTATCACAACATAACCACTAGTTATTTGTTACTCTGTAAATAGATGGCAAATTAGAACAAAAAATGTTTTTTCATTCCAACATCCTGTTTTAAGGTGTTTTTTTCATAGGGTTGGAACAAATTAATTTGTTTTTAGTTAATTTGTAGGGGAAACGAGTAAATCGACATATGAGCTCAGTCCCGGAATGCATCAACCTCGTATCTCAAGGTACCATGGTAAATGATTTGCTCCTGATAACCTTAGTAAGTCTGAATAAGGAGGAGCCAGACTGGATCCACGGACTGTACTCCTAAATTTGCCCTTTTGCTAATAAACTTTACTCCTGGGAAACTAAACAAAGCGGATCCATCCAGGAGGCTGACGAGAAGAGGTGGAGTGAGTGCCCAACAACAGCATGTTGCTTGCCAAGCCACCGTCCCAAGACAACAAGGGACGACCTTCCTGACCTGGGGTCCCTCCAGCGGACACTGCACTGATCATCGGCAGGTGATCGAAGAAAAGGGACCGGGGAACCCCAGATGCCGGCCGTACAGAGGCACAATAATCCTCTGGATGGTGATAAAGTTGAAACATCGCTCCTACCACATTCGTCGGGACCGACCTGCACCGGAAGTCCAAAAGAACTGAACTGTGTGATGTGTTCGAATGTTGGAACTGCACTATTGTTTGTAGATAAAAACAACAAAAGGAAGGAATATTGTGGAATGAGAGCTAATTAATCAAGTATGCGTAGGCCTGTGCACATTCACCAGAGTCAGGTTGACCTGTGAAGTGAACGTTCTAGAGTGGTATGTTTCCTGATAACGGGCTATAAAAGACGCGAGGTTGGCAAATAAAGATTTGGGTCTCGCCCTGCCTAACCAGAACATGCCTGAGCATGCAGACTGTTCAAACCTCAATAAGAGTAGGCTAATATAGATGCATTCTGCATGCGTTGCCTTCATCATTTGCCGATGTGAATGGAGGCCAAGATGCATCCATTCCAGGACTGTGTCTCTCCTTTCCTGAATCAGGGGGGCCATGATACGGCGCCTCAGCCTCCGGTTTGAACGGCTGGACCCACTTTCCATTTTGTATTCCATGATTAAACCAATCAGAACTCGCCTGCGTACTCCGTTTCTGATAGTACTCATACTATTGTGACATCAAATATTAGTAATACTGTGATCCTTCACCAGTTCGGGGCTTCAGTACATCGCAATTTTCTTTATCTTAAGTAATAAAAAAAAGTTCATAAAAATGTCCAAATCCGCGCTGAAACAACCAAGGGGAAGCCAGGGGATTAAAAAAATGACGGAAGTTAGAGCCCTGCTTCTTCTTCGGCGCTGATTTGGGTGGCACTCGGTACTGAAGAAGAAGCAATATTTCACCGTAGAAGAATAACCGAGAAGGACAACATCTTATCATTTCCAGTTTTTTTTTGATTATATTTCGAATTGGATTTTGAGTCAGCGTTGAAAATGCCTCCTAAATATTGACATTCCTTGATAAGCTAAAGGCAATGCATGCCTTTGCGGCATAAATGAATCGTGGCGTTTTGTACATAATGCACTAGGAGCCATGTTAATGTTTATGTTCTACAGTGCAATTAAGAGGGAGGCATGGGAAGTGAGCGCTCTTCTCCTTTGGAGATGCACGCGTGTTTTGGCAAGAGTTCTGTATGCTGTGAAAAAAAACTTTTCTCGTGTGGACTAATACACCCCGCCTCCAACTCCGAGGAATAAAAAAAATGAACCAGCATTATGATGAATTTATGCTGTACATACATATGGCTGTGAAGCTGGCATGACGATAGCATGTCAACACACTCAGGAGACTACACCAGGAGATTGATAACTGTATATTTATTAAATACACTTTTTGAGTAATGTACTTGTTTGTGTATAGGTGTTGGATTTATTATGGGATGTTTCTATATGTTTTGTAAGCATTTTTAATAAGTAATAAGGCTATGAATTAATTCATGATTTATGTTGGGACCAAGAGGACACTTTCCCCCACAGCTACGCTCGAGGCCCCACAGCTACGCTCGAGGCCACTTCATTGTTTTCAGGACTATGCGTTCTTGACCGGCAAGAAACCCGAACCGTGTTTGGACTGGACTCTGGCAGCAGATGGCGATAATCGCATTATTGTTTAAAAATACGGCTGCTTTGTTTACCTTATGCTTTGTTTATATTACTAATAATGCTTTGTTTACCTTATAATGAAAATATTATGCAATTCCTTACACCGTTGTTTTGGCTCGGGTCAACTTGTATGCTTACTTCTGCAATTCTTACAGTTGTTTTTTTAACCTTCTAGGGTGTTATTCTACTGTCTAATGCAATTGTTTTGATTACATGAAATGTTTTCCGTTTGTCGCGACTAAATACAATGAACAAGATACTGCCCGTCAGAAGGCTTGTGAACGGGACGGCGTTACGAGTGGTTTCTCCTTGCAAGTTGTAACCAGATATATTGAAAGATGTCTTCCAATTTTGATTAAATATTACTAATAATGATTTAAGGGTATTAATCATTATTCCAACATTTGGTCCTTCGAGTAGCCGGGGTCAACACACCGATAAGGAATCCAGACGCTGCGGTTCAATATCTGGAGTGACCGTGCACGGCGAGAAATCCCTTTACCAGGCTGGATTATTTCTCAGCAGCGCCTGGATTCTGGACGGTTGAAGACTATCCATCTTTTGGAAGCATTTCTGGTGAGTCGTGTGTGATTTCTGCATATTGTTGGCGGGTTCCAAATGCGCGAAGGGTATCACACGTGATGGCCTTATTTTGAGAAATAAATAAGGCTCGCGTCCCGGGGATTAGCGAATTTTAAAACCCTGCGAATACTAGTCACTAGCACAGGAATGGGCAAACCGGTCCTCGAGGGCCGGTGTGGGTGCAGGTTTTTGTTCCAACCGATATAGCACAGACAGTTTAACCAATGAGATTCCTGCAGAAAACAAGAAGCACCTGACTGCAATCCACTGATTGCACTTGTAGGACACCGGATTGGTGAAAAGGTGCCATCTCAATGGGTTGAAATGAAACCCCGCACCCACTGCGGCCCTTTGTGGAATAGTTTGCCCACCCCTGCACTAGCAGGTAGACATGGGTGTGGTCTATAAAACGTGGTGGTCGACGTTGTTTTGGTTGTGTGCGCAGTTGTTAAAGCCTAAGGAGAAACAGGAGGAGAGAAAAAAAGTTACTACGAGATTGCACACGAATCCACTCCAAAATGGGTGGCTCAAACATTAAAGCGGCTATTGACGACGCTCCAAAGATGCGTCTGCCATGTAAAGATTGGAATTTTTTTGAAAATCAGAGCGCTTTTAGAATTAGACATCTAAACTTATTGATAAAATAAATATGGTTTTGCTATCTTAATGCATAAGATATTGATACTACGGGATAATGTACGTACTAAATGCATAGAAGTAATATATATGTATAATATATGAATGGAGATACAAGCGACACGGCTTGTTCCACAGACACAAATTATTGTTTTTGATGACGAGGCGGGGAAAGGCAAAACGTGCTGTTTTGTAAATAATAGCGGTCCTCTGCTGGTTGATAGGAGCGAGGCGATGGGCTGTTTTGTTCGAAAAACAAGACATGCCTGCTCAAAATGATTTGAATGAGGATTTTGAACATGAGGATGTTGAGCTAAATTTAATGGAAACACTGGCATTTGATTTGGTTAAACCAGATATCACATTTTTTTGTGAATGGAATTCAATTGGAATTTGTGTGTGATGCTGAAACTTGTAAAACGGCAATTAAAATGGTTATTTCCAACTGCTAGACGTACTTTGTTAATAGTACCTAAATGTACTGTCAATTTAATGGAATGAAATGGCTTATTGCGCCTTATCCTGGTTTTAATCCCGTCCGCTAGCGGGAATATTTTGGTTAACAGTCGAAAAGAAATACAAAACGGCCAATTAAATGTTTAGCGGGGTTGCCAAACCTGCGTTTTTGTCATACTCTAAACTGGTCAAATAATGCGTCGGCTTCGGGGGAGCGCAGCTGTCTTTGCTGCTGATTTGAACGCGAAGAAACATGTGGACCGCGGGGCGGTGGATTTGACGTGTTAGGCATTCAGTAATCTTAATTAAAGAGAGCTAGTTTTGGAGGAAAAAAGAATATTAATACTGTTTTTGAATGGTTGGATTGTTCAAAATACTTTGATATAGGAGATTGGCTGGTTGAAGAAAAAAAGGGATTGGATAATTTTCAATATTATGGCATATTGGTGACAATTTGTGGGTCCCTTATTAAACGTAGAAAATTTTAATTAGGGAATACCTAGTAAAAGGTTTATTTCTCTAATTTAATTATTGTAGATTTTTATTGTGGTAACAGAGAGCTATAGGAAATAGCTCTTATCTTAAGAAATGGCATGAGAAAATTCATGGCATTTGTCCAAATTATTAGATAAATTGAACCTGGCTGGGGTAGATAAGATAATTGATTTAGGATAGGCATAGTTTCCCTAGAAGAAACATGGAGCATTTTAAGTGCACAAAAGACATTCCCTGTTTGTCCTGAAGGGGGGGATATGCTTTGGTATAGGTCATATTGATGACTATTAGGATTGATCAATTGATACAACCAAATGACGTTGCTGTCTATTGCTTTAGGAGCAAACAAATTAAGGATTTAGCCATAACTTGCTGCATTGCAAATATGGGGTTAATACACCTAAATGTTACAGTGATAACGATTGGCAATAACAAGCTTAGATAAAGGGGAATATCTACAACAAATTCTGGTGGGGCCTTTCATGGTGTGAAACAAGTGATGAAATAATGCCTATGTTTAAAAAATAACATCTACAAATTATAAAATATCAACCTTTGAGTAATGCTTTAAGTAGATGGGTTGTCTAGAACGGACAAAATTCGATAGCATTGAAGGGTGTAACTTAATGCAGAACATGGAGGTAAAGTTTTTACAAACGGTTAAAATACTTAAAGGGGGTTTGTGTGTTTCAATGTGTCACAACTTTTCCGTTATTACATTATTGGCGAATAGATAGTTAATCACAGCCACTCGCAGGGCAGTCCACATGCTGACTGACTGGGGTAAGGAGCAGTGGCAATTGAACAAATTTCTATTTTTAGATATGTGGCACGCGAATCTAATACATTAATTACCTAGTTCCTTCAGGCATCAACCTTGCGGTTCGAGGATCTACTAATGCGGGGTGGATCCAGACCTTCCGGAGTGCGGAGTATTCCTGGTGTCCTCAAGAATTCGTAGGTTTTCTCCGAGTACTCCAGTTTTACTCCAACAAACCAAAATTATGGATGACTGGGGGAGCACTCCAAATTCCCTGATTATGAGTGCGAGCGTGGATGAGTGTCTGTCTTTTATGTTTTAATTGGCTAGCCACCAAGATATATCAATATTCTAATATCAAGGTAGAAGATTTCTGAAATCGCTGATAAGCCTTTCGAGGACGGCGGTGGCAGAGTAGGACAGAAACAAAAAGAAGGGAAAAGAATTTCGCCAAATGAATTTTTTTTATTTCTGCAATGGGAAATTTGGGAACCTGGGGGACTAAACAAAAACAAAAGACTTATCTAAGAGGGCTGCAATTTTGAGTCATGGGAAATTTCATGCCTCAAAAAAGGGGGAGATTATGGATTCAATCTACAGTGCTACCTCGTCACACGACCGCTCGTCATACAATATTCTCGTTTTACGACGGAAATTTCGATCGGATAATTCGCCCGTCATGCGATCAAAATTTCCTGATGCGACCAAGCCAGGTGGCCATGGCACTGTCTTTTTTGCATATCTTTCGTGTATAACAATATTTACGAGCACCGAATGAGTTATTCAGACCAGGAAATGCACAACGCGCATGCGCGGGGAAAAGAGGGCTTTCTGGGTAATGAAGTATACTCGTGCACACAACGCCGACAGGCAATGGCACTCTTTCTCAGAATAAAACTTTACCGACAATCAATACGTGGGTAAGATCAGCTGCTGCATTTCCTGTTATTTTTTATCTAATACGAGGAGTATTATATTACTTCTCGTTCGCTGCTCATAAGAACATCAGGGGCACTGGCTCGCAACTCCCTGCAATAGCATCCACGGTAGCAACTCTATCATAGGCGCCGTTCGAGGGGATGTGAACACAGATGCTACAAGCTAAAAGGGAGCCGCTAGCCAGCGCCCCCGAAGCTCCCATGAGCAGCCGAGCGATCGCTGATAAAAGACTGCTGCTCGTTGGCTGCTCATTAGAACATCAGGGGCACTGGCTCGCAACTCCCCGCAATAGCATCCACGGTAGCAACTCTATCATAGGCGCCGTTCGAGGGGATGCGAACAGATGCTACAAGCTAAAAGGGAGCCGCTAGCAATGTTCCCTCTAAGCTGCACGCGTGCGCAATTGCGGACTACTCTCGTCTTCTCTGCGCAGCAACAATCATATGGCGCGCAGTAAAAAAAAATTCGGAAGATTATTTTATTTTTTATTTTTTTTACCCCTTTCCCCATGATGGCGCCGTTTAAGCGGCAGCCAATGGCAGTAGCTCTGTCCACTCTTATGTTTTTCGTGAAACATTGACATGCACCTGCTTGTGGCAGGTGTGATACTGGTGTGCCCATAGCGAGCAATGATGATGTCGTGACCGGATGATTTGCCTAAAGACGGTTTGCCGACGGACGTTTGACAGAAGGACAGGTCGCCGAATGAACGCTCGTTCAAACAGCGTTTAATGATTAAATACAAATACTAGTATTTGTTAGTTTAATGATTAAATACAAATACTAGTATTTGTATTTAATCATTAAACGCTGTTTTCAGCTGGATTTGACCGAATTTGAGAGCATTTTGAGCCGTTTGGCGAATGGACGTATATGGACGTTTTTTTGCCTCCATCGCGACATCATCGCGACATCATCGCAACATTTTACAGAGGAATTCACTTCCCTGGGCTCGGTTCTAATGTCCAAAGAGCTCCAGTATTTGTATTTAATCATTTAACACTGTTTTCGGCTGGATTTGACCGAATTTGAGAGCATTTTGAGCCGTTTGGCGAATGGACGTATAAAGACGTTTTTTAGCCTCCATCGCGATATCATTGCGACATTTTACCGAGGAATTCACTTCCCTGGGCTCGGTTCTAATGTCCAAAGAGCTCCAGTATTTGTATTTAATCATTAAATGCTGTTTTAGGATGGATTTGACCCGATTGCTGTCATTTTACGGCTCAGTTCTGCTACATCTGCCCGCCCAAAAGTGCTTATTCCCGGTCTGCCATACCTGCCCAAGAGTGCTTATTCCCGGGCTGCCATTGATGGTAGACTAACATTGATTTTTACTATAATTTGGGCAACACCGGCGGCGGGACGGATTAAAAATCCTAACGGGCCGTATATGGTCCGCGGGCCAAGGTTGAAAAACTTGTACACACACGATCTGGGGGCGGGGCGAGCGCGCGAATCCCGTTTCGGCGAAACCTCCGTTCGGCCGAATAAACGTTCGGCCGAATGAACGTTCGGCGGAACGTCCATTCGGCGACCTGCCCGTCTTCAAACGTCCGTCGGCGAAACGTCTTTAGGCGAATCATCCGAGTACCGATGATGTCGCTCACACTGGTACTCAGTGCGCTCAGGGAGGTTGTCTTTCTGCTCAGACCAACGAAAAATTAGAGGGAACATTGGCCGCTAGCCAGCGCCCCCGAAGCTCCCATGAGCAGCGGAGCGATCGCTGATAAAAGACTGCTGCTCGTTGGCAAGTGGTCGTGCGTTATCCGATTGTGAGGACATTTTCGGAATATTTTGAAGGGAATAGTACAACAGCAAACAGCCCATCGATAGCGAACGTGAGGGTGGAGTGTTTGTTCGGTTTACGAGTGCGTTGTGTGGAAAAAAAAACCGAAGACCCCCGCCCCTTTTGTGCCCCTCTCCCCTCGGCGAAATCCGCCAAATTTTAGTTAGATTAAACACATTTTATTTCTATTAAACCACTAATTATGTGTTACTTTGTTAATAGATGGGGAATTAGAAGAAATAAAACATTTTTTCCAATCCAATATCCTGTTTTTTGTGTTTTTTCAGAGGGCTGGAACGAATTAAATTTTTTTCCATTCATTTCAATGGGAAACGTCCGCTCGAGTTACGAGAACCTCGTCATACGATCTCAGTCTCGGAACGGATTACGATCGTATGTCGAGGTACCACTGTATATGCAGATATACGGCCAAAACACGGGCAATTCCCCCTTATGTCAAGCTACAAAAGCTACATATCCATTTCAAAGGATACATATGGATTTTATAGAGAATGTGTGGTACATAACAGTCCTAAAACAGAGATTGGGGAAACCTTGTTGCAGAAACTGGTCAAGATTGGCAAGCTTGGATGACATACGCGTGCGAAAAAAACCCATCAGGCCTTTGATAAAATTAACCCATACGGTGGGGGCATTACAAATCATTATTCAGACTGACAAATTAACTTGTGGAAAAGATCCTTGTCTGACGTTTTTCCTAAGTCCATGAGCAGGTGGAGAAGACACTTTTTACAATTTTTTGTGTCTCAACAACAATGACCATGTCTATGGAAAACCGTCAGAGATGGAAACACCCGGATCCGCCATAGTGAAATTGAAATCTGAGATGACCAGGGATGAATTCATTTCCGCAACAGGGAGTTCCCAAACGGGAGGTGGTAAGAAATAATTGGTTATTGTTGATGGAAAATGCAGCTATTATAAATCAAACCTGTATAACATGTATGGGGCCCGACCTCTCTTAAGAGTAGTTCCCGCGCAAATTACCCCTGATTGTGTAAAGGAGAAGATGTAAGCCAAAGTGTGAGAAATGAAATAATGTATACCCTGTTCCAAGACCAGCAAAGGACAAAGCTAACTTTTCAACACATGTTGTGTTTGATCATTTTACCTGCTTAAACCTTACAGGGCATGGTCTGAAGCTGGAGGCGATAAATGAGACGTGTTGTGCCCACGTCCTAAAACAGACTGCACCCCTGATACTTCGTTCTGAAGGTGGTGGGGTGGAAATAAATTATACGACTCCTGCTGAAACGCTGCAGGACTTTGTGCCTTGGGGTCACTGCTTTTACCAGTGTCTGTTTTTCCATCTACAGTGGAGGAGATACAATTGGCTGAAATCCAGTATGATGGTGGGTCCCTCCCGACAGCGTCGATCGGTATGGAGAGAGGGAGATCCAACATACATTGATGCGATTGGCATCCCCCGGGGCATACCAGATGAGTATAAGTTGGCTAATCAGGTCGCAGCAGGTTGGGAGTCTATTTTTCTTTTAAGTACCCCAAAACAAAAATGTGATAAATTACCTGCATTACAATGTCCAAAACCTTGGAAATTATACTGAACAGGGATTTGTGGCGATAAAGGAACAACTGGCAGCCACTAGTCTGATGGCGTTCCAGGATCGTGCAGCGGTTGAAATGCTTCTTGAAGGAGCAGGGGGCGTATGCAATGTTTGAAAATGTTGCACTCAACAACACGTCCCCCACTGGGTCCCACACCAGGGCCAACGATGGCCTGCAGACCCTAAACCGCAATATGAAAAAGCATCCTGGAGTAGAATTATCCGCTTGAGAGATTGGTGGGATAAGGCCTTCGTACATACAAAGATTTGGCCTAATCTGTTGCATTTTCCGTAGCCATTTTTGCTAAGATTTTGACATTATGTGGGTGTTGTGTTATTCCCTGCTTAAGGTCCTTGATAAGCCGACTTATAACCACTGCGATTGCCCCTACAAATTCTAAATTGCATGAATTATATCCTCTGCTGATGAAACGTACTGAGGGGAGCAGTGAATTCCAGGATCAGGGTAATTCCGAGAATGAATTGGGCGAAAATGATTTTGTTTTTTGTTTTTCAGACCAGCCGAACGAGTAGAGCCTAAGCGGGTAAAATTAAAGCAGCCAACGGAGATATCCCTCTCTTCTTGGATTTGCCATAAAATGAATGACAAACATATAATAAAAAGGGGGGAAATGTTGGATTTATTATGGGATGTTCCTATATGTTTTGTAAGCATTTTTAATAAGTAATAACGCTATAAATTAATTCATGATTTATGTTGGGACCACAAGGACACTTTCCCCCACAGCTACGCTCGAGGCCACTTCATTGTTTTCAGGACTATGCGTTCTTGACCGGCAGAAACTCGAACCGTGTTTGGACTGGACTCTGGCAGCAGATGGCGATAATCGCATTATTGTTTAAAAATACGGCTGCTTTGTTTACCTTATAATGCTTTGTTCATAATACTAATAATGCTTTGTTTACCTTATAATGCTGCTTTGTTTACCTTATAATGAAAATAATATGCAATTCCTTACACCGTTGTTTTGGCTCGGGTCAACTTGTATGCTTACTTCTGCAATTCTTACACAGTTGTTTTTTAACCTTCTAGGGTGTTATTCTACTGTCTAATGCAATTGTTTTGATTACATGAAATGTTTTCCGTTTGTCGCGACTAAATACAATGAACAAGATACTGCCCGTCAGAAGGCTTGTGAACGGGACGGCGTTACGAGTGGTTTCTCCTTGCAAGTTGTAACCAGATATATTGAAAGATGTCTTCCAATTTTGATTAAATATTACTAATAATGATTTAAGGGTATTAATCATTATTCCAACAATAGGCGCGAAAACATCTAGTAATAATAGAGGTGGTGCTACTTTGCAGTTTCTCGATTATCGCAGTCATGTCCGGTCTACATTATCCGCGATATTCGAGGGATTACTGTAATATATATATTTTAAATGCTAATTTCAACGTTACATAAATGACTTTTTTCGTAGTTTCAATATTTATCAATCTGTGAGTTTTGATTGTTTATTTTGGAATTCTCTGACACAAAGCTATCGTTTAATTGTTGTGTTAACAAAATGTGAAATTAGGCTTTTAAAGAGTTAAATAGTGACAAATAGTTACAGGGCCTTTTGATGACGTATCCTTTTGATCTATAGCACTGAAGCTGGGCCAAGAGATTCAGGAGATTTGAGATTTTTTTTAGACTTTGGAACAACACTGATTTAAGTCTATCATTTTGCGCACGCATTTATAAAATGTGTGCCAATTGATGTTTTAACGTGGATGGCACGATACCTTCATCTTCCCAATTTGTGCCGATATGCCACAAAATACGTAAATCCCACAGCCTTGCTGCAATACTGCCCAATTGTCTTATTGGTCACAATGTCACTTACCGTATTTACTTGCATATAAGCCGCCCGTGCATACAGGCCGCAGCCTTAAAATTGTTGAATTTTACAATTACTCGCATATAAGTCACCCCCGATTCACAATTTTCAGCCCCATATACATGGTTTTATTAGGGAGTACAAATGTGTTATTTTGAAGGGAAAATCTTAAGAAAAATCATCACATGTGGTATTTCTGAGATACTGTATGAATCAAAAGAACATTAGGGTCAATATCATACGTTAATATGAGTGTCTTTGTAAATGCAAAATATCAAATTATTCAATCTGAAAAAAGAAATAAATCTATTTTGATGAGAACGTGATGCTTTCTAATTACATAAATTACAACTTTCTTACCAGAAGTTTAAGATGTTGTGGCAGCCATATTGCTTCTAATGTCAAAATATCTCAATTCTTTCGATGGTTCATATTACTGCAACGGTTGTCACTTTCGAACAAGAAATAAAACAAAAATCAATGTGGAATTTTGTTTTATTTCAAAATCAAGGCTCCTCGCATCTGGCCAGTCAGAGAGCACGTTTAACTAGGTACAACGGTAGCGCCCTTGGTAAGATGGCCGTGCCCCGAGCGAGCAGGGACGGGCACAAGTGAATTTTTTTCTTGAATTTCATTCATAGACCAAAAAAAAAGTTTAGCGTTTTTTCCGTTTATCTTTTCTCTATTTTGAAATGAAAGGCCGCATTGTCTTGCGTCATGGCGCCATAACGTGATGGTGTTATGGCGTTGTCAACTTGGAGTTTCGTGCATGTCGACTTTTTCTGCGCTAAAAAGCCATACCCTCAATTCAGTCATCATTTTTTGTCTGACAAAAGCGGCTCATATGTGAGTATACGGTAAGTGTGTGAATATAAAATTTTTACACTAATTGTAAACTATTATCATTTGGTGTCATTGAACAATTATTATAGTCTCTTCAATGTTTCCAAATCACCACATACATTGCTAATACCCACGAGTCTCCCACAGACGAGTTCCTCCTCTCTATTTCATTGCAAGGTCAAAGGTCATTGTGAACATCTCAGCCTTTTGTTTGCAAGTTAAGAAGAGATGTGAATATTTGGTTTTAATTTGGCTTGAACATGTGTTACAATACTATTGCTTCATACCACGAGACAGGATCGTGATTTCAATCAACATAGTGTGTTACAGGCTGACAGTGGAGGGAAGAACAATTCAAAAGTAATGATAGATTTTGATATCTATTTATTATGTTGTTTATTGTTACATGATTTCAGGGTTTAAGTGATTTATTATATATATATATAATGTGGCACAGTTTACAACAAGGAAGTGGCCACCTCCATATGGCTTTTCCTAGTGGTAAACTCGGTTGGTCTGAAAGATTGAGGGCATTTACTTGCATAATAAGGCAAGGTGTGACATCACACAGTGATCAATTTCAGAACCTGTATTTTGCAAAACTTGTAAACGTGATTACAAGCATAAAAATACTACACAACTAACAAAGAAAATATTGGCAATTGTCTTTAGTGCTTCTTTAAGCATCAAACATTCCCAAACAATCATATACAGACCCACCTGGGTAGATGTTGCAGCACTACAGCGGTGTTGAGCCAGCTCGAGCATGGTCCTATAACTTTTAGAACAGGAGGGACAATCAAAACGGTTTGGCCCATCATCATGGATCCTCTGGTGGTTGCGGAGATACCGAGCCAAACGAAAAGCCTTTCCACAACGATCACACATGTAACGTTTTTGACCATGGATTCGCATGTGGTTACGCAAAGACATGTAGTTTGTGTAAGGCTTGCTGCAAAAGTCGCATCTGTAATGTAGAAAAAAAAATGTTGAACATTAGAATTGACTAGAATGGTGGCTAGTCTTGCACACATGTAGAGATGGACCAATTATCGGCAACAATATTCGGCAATCGGTATATCGGCCTTATTTTAATCCGACAGGCCGATATGAAGAAATCAATATGAAACTGTGTTATTTCGACTCATATGCCGCCACTCTTCTCTTTATCATGTCTGCTGTGTGTCTAATACTCCATTCAATGCCTCGTAATATAATTGACCGGTAACAGCTGCTCTTTAAGAGATATTTTGTATTGAACACATCAAGAGACTTGCTGCAACTATGTTTCAATTTGGCGCCCTTTATTGTTAATGAGACGCCTCTCAGCTGCCCTTCCTTCGAGCCACTCCCCCAACACAGACACAACACCACCAACGGAAATTTGAGCTTTGTCTCAATGTACAACTTAAATTGTACATTGGTGGCTATGCAATATACATCAACATAAGTTTAAAAGTCATCAATATATTTACCGTATTTTCACACATATAGGGCGCACTTAAAAGTCTAAAAGATGCGCCCAATCGGTCGGTGCGCCTTGTTTGTGCGCAAAATTCAAATTTTCGTATAGACCCTGACCGCTTGAGTGACTGGTTTTATTTCTTGCCGACACGCTACTTATTGCGATCAACCCAGCGGCCGTTCACCCTAAAAATAACCTCCCCGCGTATTCCAAGCATTACAGTAAATCCATTCAAAACATCCCAGGCGAGTGGGAAGGCATTTGACTTCCGTAATCGTAGCGCTTTTAACCCTCAAAAACACAATACTCAAAGAAACGGCACTTTAGACGTATACAGAGGAAATGACTGACGTGAATGACAAGAGAATGCTGGTGTGAACACTTGGAAAATGGACTGAAGCCATGGATCGAACACAATTTAACAGCTTTGCTAACGGATGGCCAACATTGTATTTCGGGCAGGCAGCATCACACGGGTTACGTGACGATTTGGAATGAATTGTCGATGGCGATGTAACAGCGAGGAGAATCAAAGGCTTGGGAGTGATAAATGTCTCGAGTTACAATGGATTGTGGATGACTGGGCTCAAGTGTCGGCCAGCACTGTTGTTCGAGCTTTTGCCAAAGCTGAAATCAAGTTCCCGGAATACACAACTCTGACTGACAGTGGAGCCTAGCATGTTGAACTCTTAATCAGAGTGTACCTTTTACCTCAATAAAGCATTATCAAACTGAGTTTTGCTCGTGCTGTCTTAAAAAAACACACACTAGCAGCTAGCATAACATACATTAGTTGTTAGCATTAAATATGCTAGCGGCTAGCATAACATAGGTACGCTAGCAGCTAGCATAACATACGCTAGACTAGTGTCATGCTAGCGTTTGCAAAAAAACATATCAATTTCGTAATACGCAGCTTTGTATGATGACAATAGGCTTTTGATGATTTGATGATGATGATAAAGCCTGTCTGAACAGATCTGAACAGAACAGATGCTTGCGCCCTTTCTGAAGAAGCACCCAATGTATTAATAAAAAACAGAAAATATACCCGAAAATGTGACTGCGCCCTATCAAATGGTGCATTTTATAGGTGTGAAAATACGGTGCATGCATGCACACACCCACATACATACAGACATACAGTGGGGCAAATAAGTATTTAGTCAACCACCAATTGTGCAAGTTATCCTACTTGAAAAGATTAGAGGCCTGTAATTGTCAACATGGGTAAACCTCACCCATGAGGAAATCAAATTGTTTGATTTTATAAGAATTTATTTGCAAATCATGGTGGAAAATTAGTATTTTGTTAATACCAAAAGTTCATCTGAATACTTGGTTATGTACCCTTTGTTGGAAATAACGGAGGCCAAACGTTTTCTGTAACTCTTCACAAGTTTTTCACACACTGTTGCTGGTATTTTGGCCCATTCCTCCATGCAGATCTCCTCGAGAGCAGTCATGTTTTGGGGCTGTCGTTGGGCAACACGGACTTTCAACTCCCTCCACAGATTTTCTATGGGGTTGAGATCTGGAGACTGGCTAGGGCACTCCAGGACATTGAAATGCTTCTTACGAAGCCACTCCTTTGTTGCCCTGGCTGTGTGTTTCGGATCATTGTCATGCTGAAAGACCCAGCCACGTCTCATCTTCAATGTCCTTGCTGATGGAAGATTTTCACTCAAAATCTCTCGATACATGGCCCCATTCATTCTTTCCTTTACACAGATCAGTCGTCCTGGTCCCTTTGCAGAAAAACAGCTTCCACGCATGATGTTTCCGACCCCAGGCTTCACAGTGAGTATGGTGTTCTTCGGATGCAATTCAGTATTCTTTCTCCTCCAAACACGAGAACCTGTGTTTCTACCAAAAAGTTCTATTTTGGTTTCATCTGACCATAACATATTCTCCCAGTCCTCTTCTAGATCATCCAAATGCTCTCTAGCGAACCACAGACGGGCCTGAATGTGTGATGGCTTCAGGAGGGGGACACGTCTGGCAGTGCAGGATTTGAGTCCCTGGCGGCGCATTGTGTTACTGATAGTAGCCTTTGTTAATGTGATCCCAGCTCTCTGTAGGGAATTCACTATGCCCCGTGTGGTTCTGGGATTTTTGCTCACCGTTCTTGTTATCATTTTGACGCCACAGGGTGAGATCTTGCATGGAGCCCCAGATCGAGGGAGATTATCAGTGGTATTGTATGTCTTCCATTTTCTAATAATTGCTCCCACAATTGATTTCTTTACACCAAGCATTTTACCTATTGCAGATTCAGTCGTCCCAGCCTGGTGCAGGTCTACAATTTTGTTTCTGGTGTCCTTCGACAGCTCTTTGGTCTTGGCCATAGTGGAGTTTGGAGTGTGAGAGACTGTGGTTGTGGACAGGTGTCTTTTATACCAATAATGAGTTCAATCAGATGATATTAATACAGGTAACGAGTGGAGACCTCGTTAGAAGAAGTTAGACCTTTTTGACAGCCAGAAATCTTGCTTGTTTGTAGGTGACCAAATACTTATTCTCTACTCTAATTTGGAAATAATTTCTTTAAAAATCAAACTTTGATTTTCTGGGTTTTATTCCACATTCTGTCTCTCATGGTTAAGGTTTACTCATGTTGACAATTACAGGCCTCTCTAATCTTTTCAAGTAGGAGAACTTGCACAATTGGTGGTTAACTAAATAGATATTTGCCCCCCACTTATTTCAGGGTGCGGCTTATATATACGCGCGGGCAGCCTATAGGCTAAATATTTCCTTGAAATGTTTGAATTTTACAATTTCTCGCATATAAGCCGCCCCCTGATTCCCTATTTTCACCTCCACATTCATGGATTTAATAGGGACGACAAATGTGTTACTTTTAAGGGAAAATTTTAAGAAAAATCGCAAGTGGTATTTATGAGATACTGTCTGAATCAATAGCACATCATTAGGGTCAATATCATAAGGTAATAAGCCTGTCTTTGTAAATGTAAAAGTAACTATTAATTACCGTATTTCTAAGACTATAAGGCGCACATAAAAGTCTAAAATTTTCTCCAAAATAGACAGGGCGTCTTACAATGCAGAGCGCCCTGTGTGAGCCCTGAGCTCCGGAGCCTGACTGAGCACTTCTTGCCGACACGCTTCTTATATAGAGAGAAGGCGGACGTGGGTGGAGTCAGACGCTAAAGGCGGACGTTGGTGGGGAAAGACTTGCGGAGGGGGTGTGTGGGAGAAGATGCTAAAGCCACGCCCCTACAAGGTTCCTATATATACACTAGTGTGGGCATGTGCTCAATTGCAAAACGAAGAATGAATAATACTACAAAGAGGCACGCTTACGAAGCTCAGTTCAAGCTTCAAACCATCGATTATGCAGTGGAGCATGGGGACAGAGCAGCGGCGAGGGAATTCAACATGAACAAATCTATGGGTCGCAAATGGAGAAAGCAGGAGGAGCTTCACCAAGTCAATAAGAGGAAGCTGAGTTTCTGTGGGAACAAGGCAAGGTGGCCCGGCTTGGAAGATCAACTGGAGCGGTGGATTCTTGGTCTAAGAGCAGCTGGGAGAAACGTCTCCACAGTCACCTTTCGACTGAGGGCAAAAGCGCTCGCAGAAGAATTGAAAATTGAACATTTCCAAGGAGGACCGTCCCGGTGCTTTCGTTTTATGAAACGGCACCATCTGGCGATTAGAGTGAGGAGAACCGTGGCGCAGCAACTTCCGGCGGACTACATTGAAAAGCTCGTCGTTTTCCGCACCTACTGCACCAAGAGGATTGCCGACAAACTTATACAGCCAAACCACATAACGAACATGGACGAGGTACCACTGACTTTCGACATGCCGATGAACCACACTGTCGAGAAGAAGGGGACCAGCACGGTGGCGATACGAACAAGTCGGCTTTTACTGTCGTTCTCGCTTGCCATGCTAATGGGCAGAAGTTACCACCAATGGTGATTTTTAAGCGAAAGACGTTGCCGAAAGAAGTTTCCAGCCGGCGTCATTGTGAAGGCGAATCCAAAGGGCTGGATGGACGAGGAGAAAATGAGAGAATGGCTATGTGAGGTGTACGTCAAGTGACCGGATGGCTTTTTTCACGGCTCGCCGTCACTTTTGATTTGCGACTCCATGCGTGCTCATCTCACATCAACGATGAAAAACCAAGTCATGAAAATGAACTCGGAGCTTGCCGTCATTCCCGGAGGCTTGACCAAAGAACTACAACCCCTGGACATCGGCATCAACCGGGCTTTCACACAAAGTTGCGAGCGGCATGGGAGCAGTGGATGATAGCTGGCGAACACAGCTTCACGAAGAGTGGAAGGCAGCGCCGGGCTACTTACGCTACGATTTGCGAATGGATTGTGGCCGCCTGGGCGAACATGTCTGTTTGCACGGTTGTTCGAGCTTTTGCCAAAGCCGGCATCATTTCTAAGGAGCCACATGGCAATGACGGTGACTCCGAGAACGAAGAGAGGGGACCCGGCGTTTTGGAAGACTCATTTGGGCAATTGTTTAATTTGGACACAGAAAATGAGGACTTTGATGGATTTGTGGGTGATGATGACGCGAGTAAATTGTAAAATGGCTAAATAAAGCACAACTGAACTCAGTTTTGCTTCCGTTGCCTTTTTAAAAACGTGTTCTTAGCGTGTGGGTGTAGCGTGCATGTTTAAGCTGGTATGTTTTGCCATGCCTGGCTGCGTCTATAAAAACGGCGCGTCCTTTGTGTGTTACTGACACTTCGGCTAAAAATATGATGCACTGTATAGTCGTGAAAATACGGTATATATATATATAATTTGCGCTGGAAAACTGAGCGTGATAAAAGACCATGATTTATACTGATTATGAGCCAATCAGTTGACACATTCCCACAATAATTGGTGATTGAATATCAAAATAATCATTTGTGACAGGTAAACCAATTCACAATCGGTCACAATTCCAAAAAGTTTTTAGATTTTACCTGAAGTCTCCGGTCTTGTGAGTGAGCTTGTGGTTGAGCAAGGAACTGGCATGCTTATATGCACAGCTGCACAAGTCACATACATATGGCCTCTCATCTGATTCCATGTCATCTGTTGCAGATGTTGCTGGTCCTGATGGTCTTGATTCTAAGGATAGACTGGAACCTGAAAGAGAGGCTGAAGAAATACTGGAGCTTGAGAGCGCAGCTGAAGATGAAGGGAGCTGATCACACCAGTTGATGGTTGAACTCGACTGTCACAAAGCATAGTTATTTGTTAAAGTCGACTTATTTTTCATACGTTTTTCATTTTATCAGGTTTAAGACTGACCTTTTTCAAACTATTTAAGCAAGATTTAGGCAATAAAAATGTGACAACAATTTGAGCCAAATTAGCGACACAATGCATTTATCGTATTTTCACACCTATAGGGCGCACTTAAGTCTAAAATTTTCTCTAAAATGCCCAATCGGTCGGTGCGTCTTGTCTGTGCACTAATTTAAATTTTTTTATGGCCCTGACCGGTTGAGTTACTGGTTTTATTTCTTGCTGGCACGCTACTTATTGCGATCAACCCAGCGGACGTTCACCCTAAAAATAGCCTCCCCTCGCATTCCAAGCATTACATACAGTAAATCCATTCAAAACATCCCAGGTGAGTGGCAAGGCATTTGACTTCCGTGTGCTTGCAGCGCTTTTAACCCTCAAAAACACAACCAATACTCAAAGAAACAGCATATTAGAGCCATACAGAGGAAATGCCTGATGTGAATGACAACACAATGCGGGTATGAACGCTTGGAAAATGGACTGAAGCCATGGATCGAACACAATTTAACAGCTTTGTTAACTTATTGCTAAAATATTGCTAACCGATTGCTAACGGATTGCTTACGGATTGCTAACGGATGGCCAACATGAATTGTGGATGACTGGGCTAAAGTGTCGGCCAGCACTGTTTGAGCTTTCGCCAAAGCTGGAATCAAGTTCCCGGAATACACAACTCTGACTGGCAGTGGAGCCTAGCATGTTAAACGCCGAACTCTTTATTTCAGAGTGTACCTTTTACCTCAATAAGGCATTATCAAACTTAGTTTTGCTCGTGCTGTCTTAAAAAAAACACGCTAGTGCCTAGCCGAAAATACACTAGCAGCTAGCATAACATACGCAGCAAATAGCCTAACATACGCAGCAAATAGCCTAACATACGCAGCAAATAGCCTAACATACGCAGCAAATAGCCTAACATACGCAGCAAATAGCCTAACATACGCTAGCGGCTAGCATAACATACGCTAGCCTAGTGTCATGCTAGCGCCTTATAGCACGAAGCGTCCGATGTATTGACAAAAAACAGAAAATATACCCGCAAATGAGACTGCGCCCTATCACGTGAAAATACGGCAAGTGATATTGCAGTCTCTCTCTAGCTCTCTTGCTCACTCTCTCTAGCTCTCTTGCGTGCGCTCTGTCGCTCACTCTCTCTCTCTCGCTCACTCTCTCTCTCTCTCTCTCTCACTCACTCACTCTCTCTCTCGCTCTCTCTCTCTCTCTCAAGAGCAAGAGAGACCGAGAAAGTGAGAGAGAGAGAGCAAGAGAGAAAGTGAGGGTACAAGAGAGAAAGCGAGGAAGAGGAAGAGAGATAGAGAGAAATAGAGCGAGAGACAGAGAGAGCATGAGCGCGAGACAGAAAGCGAGAGAAAGAGAGGAGAAAAAGCGAGAGAGAGAGAGAGAAAGAGAGGAGAGAAAGCAAGAGAAAGTGAGATAAAGATAAAAAGATGATTTTCCATTTTAATATTCTGTTTTTGATGTTTTTTCATGGATAGCACATCTTTTGTCTTTCAAATTTGAAACTTCAATTGTGTGTGAATAAGTAAATACATTACTCATTCAATTATGAAGGTAACTTTTTTTGTTGTTCTGTTGTGCAATAAAGATAAAAAACTCCCTCCATACACTTTGAATAGTAGTGATTAATCAAACCTTTAGAAATTGACAGGCATCTTTATTTTTATGAATTTGCCTTCCAACCAAAAATTGCTGTGCAATACCAAATGAAATAAACAATCAAAAGAAGACATAATTGGCAAGCAGACTACCGTATTTTTCGGAGTCGCACCAGCAATAAAATGCATAATTAAGAAGAAAAAAAACATATAAGTTGAACTGGAGTCGCATTTTGGGGGGAAATGTATTTAATGAAATCCAACACCGAAAACATACATGTCATAGTGAAAGGAAATTTAAAATAAAAATAAAATAGAGAACAACAACAAGAATAACGTACCTGGTAATGTCAGTCAAGATGTAACATATTAAGAGTTATTTAGATAACTAGCATAAAGAACATGCTAACAAGTTTACCAAAATATAAGTTTCACTCCAAATCATTAAATCCAACGAAATCTTCATCCTCTGTGTCACTTTTAAACAACTCCCACAACTCGGGAGGTAGACAATGCACCGCTTCCTCTTCTACGTCGCTTACGTCAGACTCATCGTCAGTCACAGTTCCAATTATTCCAGCCTTTCTGAATCCTGACAGGATGGTTTTGGTTGCCACTGAAGCCCATGCTTTGTCGATCCATTCAGTGACTTCCAGGAAAGTTGCATGGTCAATTTTCTCGGTTGGCCTGAAGCTGTGCTCTCCCTCCATCATCCACTGCTCCCACAGGTTACGCAAGACTGTCTTATAGCTCCTATTCACGGAGATATCAAGTGGCTGGAGTATCCAAACTTCCATTCTGGTGCTCGATTGCCGTTTTCGGCTGCATATTATGCTATTTGCATCTTATAATCTGCAGAATTTTGGCAAAGTTGAAATTACAGGAGGTGACATTTGGATGCACTTTGACGGTCCAAGTGTGTCGCAGCATCTGGTGCGGGACCGGAAGTAGGGAATTTGCCAAAGTAAAAGAAGCTCTTATAGACTCTATGGGAGCTTCCTTTAGTTTCATCGATCCCCGCTTCAGGTCCTGTGCTGGATGTTGCGATGTGCTTGGACTGTCCAAGTGAATGTGAATGTTGTTACGATCACGGACGGAGGACCCCAAAGGAGGCAAAAGCACAATCTGGGTGATTGATTGTTTGTTTATTGAGAGATTTCCAGAGATGGGCGAAGGTACTAGGTGAGCAGCGAGTTCCGTAGGACTGTCCAGGGCGAAGGTACTATCCGTGCAATCAAGATCGTGGTCCATCTTGTTGGTGCTGATTCACATAAGTCATAAGGATACTGAAGTCCATATATGGATTTTTCTAGCCATTCTAGCCAGTCATACGGATTTATGTAGTCTTATGTTGACAGGTATGTAATAATGATATAATAATGTGTTAATAATTTCACACAAGTCTCACCTGAGTATAAGTCGCACCCCAAACTATGAAAAAAAACTGCGACTTTTACTACAAAAAATACAGTACGTTCAGCCTGAAAAAAAAGAAACTACAGTCATACATCTACTTACGGATGCCTCTCCGTGCAAAATTTCAAGATTACGAAACTTTTTATATGCAAATGAGTGCCTCGAGATAAGAAAAATATCCAAATTATGAACCCCCCCCCCCACCCCCCAAAAGTACATGCATTTGTTATCCGTTACTTTTTTAGACAATATTGTCGCGAATGCATTGATTCATACTTTAGAAGCTCTGTACTCTATACTGGGCTCTCATTGGCTGTCTCACAACAACCACTGTTTCAAGATTCCGTCTTATGTATTATTGACCGCCGTTCGTCTTCACAGTGTTCTAACGGTGTTTTTTGTTGAGTTTTTCCAAGTGTGGATACAGAGCTGCCAAACACCGAAAATCGTGTTTCAGAATGGGTAAAGAGAAAAATTCCAGATTTTGGGAGATTTTTTCCTAGTGCCGTTTAAGAGCACAAGTTCTAATACTAAAGTCATTTTTTGGCTAAATGTATCACTTCTTTAAAAAAAAAAGGTGCAAACAACACATTAATGATTATTGAGAACTTTATTACACAAAATTTATGTAAATGCAATCATGTCAAAATATTTGTAGCAATCAACATTTTCAATTAAAAAAATGAATAATGACAGACCGACAAATTTTATACCACATGCAAATTTAATAAAATGTCTTAGTTCTGTTAAATTTCTCAGTTGCACGCTTGGCCTCTATTGACTCCTCCCTTGAATATTTCTGTTCATAGCAAGCTGCTGCTGCCAGTTGCTGCCATCTTTACCAAGCACATGGCCTCAAGTGTGCTTGGTCCCATTGACATCCTGAAGTCTGTCCTGATCTTCCTCGCAGCACTGAAAACACGCTCACATGTGGCATTGCTGTGGGGTATCAAAAGTATGCCTGGTGCAATCTTTGTTATGTTAGCATATTTTGGGTTTCCAGAGCCGTCTTATTTCTCCAACTAGTCCCCATTGCACATCTGCTCTCTCCCGTGACCGGTCGTTTCGGCGAAAGACGTTTGGTCGATGGACGTTTGGTCGACGGACGTTTGGTTGACGGACGTTTGGTCGACGGACAGTTCGTCGAACGGACGTTTCGTCGAAGGACGTTTTGTCGAACGGACGTTTCGTCAAACGGACGTTTCGCATGAGAGAGAGTGAGTTTGTAATTGCATTGACAATGTAAGAGCATTAATATCTGAATATCTAATATCAAAATTAGCAATAAGTTGGGTATTATTGGCGTGTGTGTACATGTTTCTCGTCGCCGGATTTGCTCGCTCGCCCCGCCCCCGGATTCGCTCGTATTGGCGTCTGTGTACATGTTTTTAAAACTACGGCCCGCGGGCCATATACGGCCCGGCCCGTTAGGCTTTTTAATCCGGCCCGCCGACGTTGTCCAAATTATAGTAAAAATCAATAACCTCATTCATTTCCCTTTGCCCTGCAATACCACTCATCACTCTCAATTTAAAGACTGCTTTCTTTCGTTGAATAATAATATGTACTTAATGTTGAAAGTAAATTTGAAAATAAATTTTCACCTTCAATTGTGTCTTTTTTCTTATATTTCAATCCCCGGGTTTGATAAATTACATTATGTGTCCAAATGCTGTCTCATCTTATTGATAATGTGTTTAATTTGGGACAATAATAGTATAAAAGAGGCAAGTTTGTCTATACCAGGGGTGGGCAAACTTTTTGACTTGCGGGACAGAATGGATACTAAAATTTGACAGCATTTGGACACGCAGTGTACATCTATGTGTATGTATGTATGTGCTTATATATGTGTGTATGTATGTATATATATGTGTGTATGTACACATGTGTATACAGACGCTCCCCTACTTACGAACGCAATTGGTTCCGAGCGATTGTTCATAAGTTGAATTTGTTTGTAAGTTGATTCAGTGCTATATTTTGTATTATAATTTATGTTTAAGGCCGATATAAGTATATTGAAGGTTTATATAAGTGCATTTGTATGTTTAAGGCTTGTATAAGTAACACGCATTGGTTTGTACTGAAAAAAAAAGATTTAATAAAATGGAGAGAATATGTACAGTACTGTAGCGAGAGAGAGAGATTTATGTATTAGAAACTGGCCAAAAGAAGCGACCTAATGACGATTGCACAGTTTTCTTTTTTTCATCATAAATGATGCGGTAGCACTGTATGGCATCATTCAATTGATTTGCAAACTTTGTGCAACGTTCAATATTTGGGTCCTGCTGCTCGATCTTTCTGTTTATAAATGGTACTGACGGTCGAACGATTCAATGCCCGTGAAACGCTCACCACTCTCACGCGCATCAAGCTTCGTTATTATTGCCTCTTTTGACTCCTCCCTTGAATATTTCTGTTCATAGCAAGCTGCTGCTGCCAGTTGCTGCCATCTTTACCAAGCACATGGCCTCAAGTGTGCTTGGTCCCATTGACATCCTGAAGTCTGTCCTGATTTTCCTCGCAGCACTGAAAACACGCTCACATGTGGCATTGCTCTGGGGTATCAAAAGTATGACTGGTGCAATCTTTGTTATGTTAGCATATTTTGGGTTTCCAGAGCCGTCTTATTTCTCCAACTAGTCCCCATTGCACATCTGCTCTCTCCCGTGACCGGTCGTTTCGTCGAAAGACGTTTGGTCGACGGACGTTTGGTCGACGGACGTTTGGTCGACGGACAGTTCGTCGAACGGACGTTTCGTCGAAGGACGTTTTGTCGAACGGACGTTTCGTCAAACGGACGTTTCGTCGAACGGACCTTTGGTCAACGGATTCGACGCCGGACATTTCGTCTAACGGACGTTTTGTCATCGCCGGGTTCGCTCGCTCTCAAAATTATAATCATAAGAGAGACAGACAGAGTTTACTGTTGAAAGCGATCAACCAGGTAATCTCTCGCTCTCAAAATTATAATCATGAGAGAGAGTTTGTAATTGCATTGACAATGTAAGAGCATTAATATAATATCTAAATATCCAGGTAATCTCTCGCTCTCAAAATTATAATCATGAAAGAGAGCTTGTAATTGCATTGACAATGTAAGAGCATTCGCTCGCCCCGCCCCCGGATTCGCTCGTATTGGCGTGTGTACATGAGAGAGTGAGTTTGTAATTGCATTGACAATGTAAGAGCATTAATATCTGAATATCTAATTTCAAAATTAGCAATAAGTTGGGTATTATTGGCGTGTGTGTACATGTTTCTCGTCGCCGGATTTGCTCGCTCGCCCCGCCCCCGGATTCGCTCGTATTGGCGTCTGTGTACATGTTTTTAAAACTACGGCCCGGCCCGTTAGGCTTTTTAATCCGGCCCGCCGACGTTGTCCAAATTATAGTAAAAATCAATAACCTCATTCATTTCCCTTTGCCCTGCAATACCACTCATCACTCTTGACTTGCGGGACAGAATGGATACTAAAATTTGACAGCATTTGGACACGCAGTGTACATCTATGTGTATGTATGTATGTGCTTATATATGTGTGTATGTATGTATATATATGTGTGTATGTACACATGTGTATACAGACGCTCCCCTACTTACGAACGCAATTGGTTCCGAGCGATTGTTCATAAGTTGAATTTGTTTGTAAGTTGATTCAGTGCTATATTTTGTATTATAATTTATGTTTAAGGCCGATATAAGTATATTGAAGGTTTATATAAGTGCATTTGTATGTTTAAGGCTTGTATAAGTAACACGCATTGGTTTGTACTGAAAAAAAAAGATTTAATAAAATGGAGAGAATATGTACAGTACTGTAGCGAGAGAGAGAGATTTATGTATTAGAAACTGGGCAAAAGAAGCGACCTAATGACGATTGCACAGTTTTCTTCTTTTTTTCCATCATAAATGATGCGGTAGCACTGTATGGCATCATTCAATTGATTTGCAAACTTTGTGCAACGTTCAATATTTGGGTCCTGCTGCTCGATCTTTCTGTTTATAAATGGTACTGACGGTCGAACGATTCAATGCCCGTGAAACGCTCACCACTCTCACGCGCATCAAGCTTCGTTATTATTGCCACTCGTTTCAAATGAAATGGCTTGCCTCTTCCTTGCAACTCCCTCAATAGAAGCCTTTAGCTTTTTACCAACCATATTCAATATTGGATGCATGAGATATTTAATGATACAAATGAAAAAGGTTCTTTGCACACTGGAGATACATTCACGCACTTCCGCATTGCAACGAAGAAGAAGGTAGATGCTGGGTGAGCTGAGCTCTCACAGCGCCAGGCGTCGGTATTAGCGGCGGAAAGAAGTACTACTCCGAAAAAGGCGCGAAATACAAAATTGGACTTGCGAACATTTTGGACTTAAAAGCAATTTGCAGACATGTTCGTATGTACCGTTGTTCGTAAGTTGAATGTTCGTAAGTAGGGGAGCGTCTGTATGTATGTGTATGTATGTATATACATGTGTATGTACACGTATGTGTATATATATATATTTCAGCAACACGCGTATTTATTTATATATTTGTTCATTTATTTATTTATTAACTTACTTATTACCTATCTGTTTATGTCTAAAATGCCTTTCCTATTTCTGCAGCCTCACCCTCTTGCTACTGTGACAACAAAATTTCCCGAATACGGGATGAATAAAGTTATCCAATCCAATCCAATCAACCTCACAGTCAGGGTTCATGCATGGGAATCTGTTGATGAAGGAACTTTTTTGATGATGCTGAAATCAGCTACCTCAGCATGTTTGAGCAGTTCGTCCTTCATTGGAATTTTTTCTTTTCCATATTTCACTGCAGTTTAATAAAACTTTCTCACACTTGTGCAGATGGCAGTCACTTTTTTCAGTATTTCTTGCTCTTTCATGTACTGACAAACGTTCTCACCAATACAAAGACCATCATTTTTCTCAAATAGAATACTAATCTTCTCAAAATCCACTTTCACTTCCAACAAGTCTTTGTCACGCAAAGGAACTGTTTTCATGTTGCAATACTTAAAGTACGCAAAGAATTCTCCTTCTGTTGATGGCGCCAAACACGGATATATAATACTGTATTCCATCTTGAACTTTTGCAGGTTGCAGTTCGTTGTATTTTTTCCGTTGGCAAAATATCAGTATCAGAGTCCTCTCGTCTTCGCTTGGAAGCCATGGCGACAGTACGTCCATGCTGCTTCAAAAATCTATCGAAACTACATCCACGTGACCTAAACGGATGTCACGTGGCGGTTGTTTCGATTTGTGCCATCCTCAAATCGGCAAATTTTAACTGAAAAAGTTATTAAAAGCAAACGTAACGTTTCGAAAGACTGATCGCGTCAGACATAGCTTGTTTTTTTTAATTTTCGTAGTTTTCAGAAAAAATGCAGATTTTGTAATTTGTTATACACTGGCATAGTAAACTATGGATGATTCGTAGTATTTGGTAGCTTTGTGGATAAAGCAGCTGCTTCTGTTTTTAATAATCATGCCTCCCAAGAAAATTAGCTGCGCGAATGAAAATAAGTGGTCAGGGTGGATGACCAGTTAGTCGAGGGGGCATAAAAACAAACTCGAGTTAATGGAACACTCAACAATACGGGGGAATACAACGAGAAGAGAGACGATGAGGAAGCAGCGAGCAATGCAACAGCAAAAAAAAAAATATCAAAGAAATGCTGGAGATATTTCCCGAACTTTCTTTCTCCGTAGAAAAAAAAAAACACCATCCAGAAAGTGTTCACGAGTCGTGCCATCGCCCACTTTGACGGTTTGTGTTGCATTATAGAAACAGTATTAAAAGTCGTCTTTCGATAGTTTTCCCCCCCAAAAAAACGTCCGCCAATCAGCACGGCAGAAGGGCAAGTGAATTCCAAACAGGTAAGAACCAGTAGCGACTATTAAAATGGGTGAAAAATTAAATTCCAAAGAAATCATAAAACATTAATGTTTGTTGTTGATTAAGGTTTGTAATGTTGTTTGAATTCTTAATTGTGCATTTATAAGACGTGTGCTTGTGTCTGTGTGGTTGTCAATGTCTTTTTAGGATTTGGGGTGGATGTGTGTGTGTCTGTTTGATTTTGCCTGTTGTGTCCCCGACCCACAGGGCTTAACTTGCTCTGCACCGCCCCAGAGGGACACAATAGGGAAAGAGCAAACACACACACACACACACACACACACACACACACACAGCCACCCAAAATAAGACAGTGGTTGTGTACTCTATCTCTCGCATACCGTTCCTCTTGTTCCAATGCGTTTCAACAAGGATATATTGTATGCTTTTAAGACATTAATAAATAATTTTCTTATAATTTTCTCTCATTTTTTGTGTGTTTCCTCACATCTTTCATACAAAATTGGGACACTTTGACCAATTTTAAAGGGTTTAGTTGGTAGTTGTGTGAGGACCGTGGAACGGATTAGAGAATTTTCATTTAAAGTACTTACGAAATTTTCAATTTACGGAAAAAAGTTCTGGAGCCAATTAATTTCATAATCGCTTTTTTTCATAATTTTAAAAATCATTTTTGAAGTTCATAAAAACGTGAAAATCCACGCGGAAACTCGCAAGCGGAAGCCACTCCCCTGTCCTCTGCTTGCTACGAGAACTGAAGTAAAGAATTTTTTTTTTTTTTTTTTTTTTTAAATAGGGGTGACCCTACTTCGCGGTTTTTCGTTTATCGCGGCCATGTCTGGTCTACATTAACCGCGATAATCGAGGGATTACTGTAATTCACCATCTACTAACAGAGTAACAAATAAATAGTGGTTATGATGCTTAATAATAAAATGACAAATGACTAGTGGTTATGTTTAATAATAAAATGAGGCATTATTCAATACAAAGGGGAGTTCGCGGACGGGAGGGGGAGAGAGAGAGACTTGACGGATGCACTCGTTACGCAACATAAATTTTA
This sequence comes from Stigmatopora argus, assembly GCF_051989625.1. Taxonomy (NCBI): domain Eukaryota; kingdom Metazoa; phylum Chordata; class Actinopteri; order Syngnathiformes; family Syngnathidae; genus Stigmatopora; species Stigmatopora argus. The sequence goes on from NC_135400.1 coordinate 2,008,346, forward strand.
AATTTAACTTAAATGAACTTAGATTCCTATACAGACACACTTAACACAAGTTTTACATCTTATGTTACACTAAATTTAAAAATTCAGCGGGGGCGTCGTCCAACCCAGTCCGCTCACGGCGCACTATTCTCGGATAGGCTCGGGGGGAACCCCCGCCGATTTTTAAAGTGCTCAAACTCGGGAAATATATGGAGCTCGATAATGAAACTCAGCATGTGTCATTAAAATCCGCCCACGAAGAACTGTTCCCGGGGAGAAACCCCTCCGATGACCGTAGGGATATGATTTACCTACTCGGCGGGCCGGATTAAAAATCCTAACGGGCCTTATATGGCCCGCGGGCCGAGGTTGCAAAACTTGTACACACACGATCCGGGGGCGGGGCGAGCGCGCGAATCCCATTTCAGCGAAACCTCCGTTCGGACAAACGGCCGTTCGGCCGAATGACCGTTCGGTGGAACGTCTTTAGGCGAATCATCCGAGTACCATATCAGAAGCATGTTCTATGTTAGGGAACACCTTAAATGAAAGAAGATAAAATGGGTCAACAACCTTGTATGCATCAGCCTTAACATATCACTGCCCACAAATGTCAATCACTTTGATTGGCATATAAAGACCTTCATCCGCCTCTAATACATTCTTTATGGAGCTTTGGGCCCTACTTTGGGAATGCGACAAGAAAAAATGAAGTTATCTTGCTTGGAGATTTAAAAAATTGAAATCACCGCTAACTAAATTTAACTTTACACAACTAATCAAGGGTCCAGATAGACCAGTGGTTCTTAACCTTGTTCTTAACCTACCGAACCCCACCAGGTTCATATGCGCCTTCACCGAACCCCACCAGTTTCATATGTGCATTAACCGAATCCTACTTTAGAGTAAAAGAAGCAGGGGGGCTTGTTTAGAACCAAAAGACAATTGTTGCACTTAAATAAAAAAAATCTGTTTTGAAAAATGGGTAAGATGAAAAAAGGAAACATGACAGTTACACGCATAGCACAGCAAATGTGTATACAATTATGTACAGGTATGCTACAGAAGAAGTTAAGCACTTCAAATAAATCAAGAAAATAGTACAGATATGATATGAGAAGCAAATCAGCAGTTCAATTCAATCAAACTAAAGCATCAGTAGGATACCAAAACAGCCCTAGCAGCTGTCGCTGATTGAGCCATTTTGCCAATGCGAATAGCACGCAGTTCCTCAGTCTCATCACCCAAGGCAGCTGCCATACCCTTAGCGGCTCTTCACTGGCCACTTCTACGCAGCGTAAGTCTGACCCATTTTCTTACACCTGGCCATACGAACCTCCCTATTTTCTGCAGGCCCCACAGCTGATATTGGTCCTGCTAAGTCCACAAACTCAGTAATAGGCATCCGAGCATGGTCGGGGCTATGTAACCATGATATAGATGCAGACTCATGAGCTCCCGCCGAGGTGGAAGCCTCGCCACAAAAATGAATGTATAATACATATAGAAGCAGGAGTATGTCTTTTAGGAATAAATATGGAAAAGTGACGATCAATTTCAAAAGAAAGGCTGACGAATTGTACCTATTTAAGCAATGTTTGGGTGTTATTTTTGGTAAAACATTGTAGCCAAAGTGAAAATATGACAAAAATATACTCACAATAGCGGTGCTGTTGCGTAGTTCATGCAACTAACTTAAACCACTACAAGAGAGCAGCAAGCCAACATATTTCAGGTCAGGCATACTCATCGATAATACTTGGAAATGCTCAAAGCTTGAGTTTACACACTTAGAGAAGGTAAAGAAATTCAATCACTCGTCTATTAGGATCCGACAGCAGTTTCTGGCCACGATAATGTCAACTCTCTACGATGCAGGGTTTGGACAAAAGTAGCGTGAGAATGTTAACATAAAACATCCACCCATCCATAAATCACGGTTTATCTATTCCTGGTCCCCGAAACACGTTTTTTCCCCGTCGTGACGGAAAGACTCGGCGAGACGCGATGGTGCTGGACGCGGTTACCCAAGACGTCTTTCCACGTCATTTAGGGAAGAATTTCAGCCAGCGAGTTTTCAGATGCACACACACACACATCCATCCGTACATCACGCTATTAGAGGATTAGAGAATAGATGGATAGGTGGATGTTTTATAACTCCCGTCACGACAGGAAAAAAGGTGTTACAGGGAGCAGCTAGAAACTCGCTGGCGGAAATTCTTCCGAAAATGACGGTTTGTAAATGACGTGGAAAGTCGTGCTACGTTACGACCAATCAGCCATGTGGTGCGTTTAGGGCACATCATGTAAAAACAACGATTCATACATCAACTCTGCTTTCAGCTGTCATAAATAAAAGTTGAGTTTACACACACTCACACACTCACACACTCACACACTCACACACTCACACACTCACACACTCACACACTCACACACTCACACACTCACACACTCACACACTCACACACTCACACACTCACACACTCACACACTCACACACTCACACACTCACACACTCACACACTCACACACTCACACACTCACACACTCACACACTCACACACTCACACACTCACACACTCACACACTCACACACTCACACACTCACACACTCACACACTCACACACTCACACACTCACACACTCACACACTCACACACTCACACACTCACACACTCACACACTCACACACTCACACACTCACACACTCACACACTCACACACTCACACACTCACACACTCACACACTCACACACTCACACACTCACACACTCACACACTCACACACTCACACACTCACACACTCACACACTCACACACTCACACACTCACACACTCACACACTCACACACTCACACACTCACACACTCACACACTCACACACTCACACACTCACACACTCACACACTCACACACTCACACACTCACACACTCACACACTCACACACTCACACACTCACACACTCACACACTCACACACTCACACACTCACACACTCACACACTCACACACTCACACACTCACACACTCACACACTCACACACTCACACACTCACACACTCACACACTCACACACTCACACACTCACACACTCACACACTCACACACTCACACACTCACACACTCACACACTCACACACTCACACACTCACACACTCACACACTCACACACTCACACACTCACACACTCACACACTCACACACTCACACACTCACACACTCACACACTCACACACTCACACACTCACACACTCACACACTCACACACTCACACACTCACACACTCACACACTCACACACTCACACACTCACACACTCACACACTCACACACTCACACACTCACACACTCACACACTCACACACTCACACACTCACACACTCACACACTCACACACTCACACACTCACACACTCACACACTCACACACTCACACACTCACACACTCACACACTCACACACTCACACACTCACACACTCACACACTCACACACTCACACACTCACACACTCACACACTCACACACTCACACACTCACACACTCACACACTCACACACTCACACACTCACACACTCACACACTCACACACTCACACACTCACACACTCACACACTCACACACTCACACACTCACACACTCACACACTCACACACTCACACACTCACACACTCACACACTCACACACTCACACACTCACACACTCACAAACACACTCACTTCATAAGGATTATAGCTAAAATATGATTTTTTTTTTCAAATTCAAAATACAGTAATACCTTGACATATGAGTGCCCAGACATTTTAGATAACTATTCATCCTGTATTCAGGAAATTTTACTGTCACAGTAGCAAGAGGGTGAGAATACAGACAGGAAAAGACATTTTAGACAAATAGGTAATACATTAGTAGTTAATTAATAAATAAGCATGTTGCTGAAATATATATATATATATATATATATATACATATATACATATACATATATACACACACACATATACATACATATACACACATATATATATATATATATATATATATATATATATATATATATATATATATATATATATATATATGTACGTGTACATACACATTCATACACATAATACATACGTACACGTACATACACGGATACACATACATACACATGGATACACAAAAATGGATGTACAAAAAGTCTCTGAATTCTTTTGACGACATTGTTCCGTTGTTGCTAATCAATGAGAATATCCATGCAGAAGAGTGTAATGAAAAAAAATATTATGATTATAAGGCGTAAAGATCCTATTCCTGCGCTTTCTCACCAGCAGTTTCCATAGTTTACCTCACAGGTTAGCGGAGAGCCATATGCACCCATCAAAAGAGCCATATGTGGCTCCCGACCCATAGGTTCCCTACCCCTGCTCTAGCCCGACGTCAGCTGGGATAGGCTCCAGCATCCCCCACGACCCTAGTGAGGATAAAGCGGTTTAGAAAATTAGACGAGATGAGACATTTCTGGTTACTGGCTCTGGCTCATGGCCAACAGGGTAAATTTAATCTGGGATTAAAACTGTTTTTGCACTTTTACCCCCTAATTTTCCAAATACAATAGGAATAGGATAAATGTTGTGGCCACGTAAAGTCCAGTCTATTGAATTCAGTACTCTCTGAGGTCACAGTAGGATTGTCTGTGGAAATATGTGGGTCATTTAATGAATAAATGAAATCTTACATATGGCTGCTTTAAAAGTGTTAGTACTGTAGTATAAGTATGTTTTAAGACTAACTGACTTCAAGTGTTTTGAATTCAAGCTTTTTCACAACTCAAGCATTTTTTTATTGAATACACGATTGGTTAGTGAATAAAAGATTAATTAGAGCAATGATTCAGAAGGAGTTTCTTCATCCATTAATGAATTTAAAACAAAAAAAACCGATTTTGCTCAGTCGGACTCCCTCCGCACTTGTTTTGGTGATTCACACTTTTTAGTATATTGGGACCACAATGTCGCGGGCCTGACGTGCAAAGGAGACGTAAACAAATATCAAATGTAGTATCACAGCATGGGAGAAGGCCATTTAATATCTTTCATTCGCTTAGTCTCGGAAAACGCATATTCTGAACGACACATTGGCTTTACAGCTTTCAGTTACATCGGTATTGAGGGTTAGCAATAGCACAACACTGGCAAGCATATTCCGTATTGAACGCAGTACCTCACAAATATAATTGGTTGAGACAGGTCGTGTGCTTTTTAAATAATGGCTGCCCCCGTCCCGTAGCCATGTCCAACACTACAATAAACTTAAATGATAACAGGTCGACAAACAAGGCCACAAGCCACTCGGTGTCTTTGCAGAACGATCGAAAAGATGCTCGTACACACAAAGCGATGATAGAATTCTAATTGGTGTGAAACCCGCACAGGTAATGTATTAGTATTCCACATCTTGTATCATCATATTTAAATGGTGGTCTAATTCATATGCTAACGTTAAGTGGGATTTCTTACGTCGTGTGGATCCTTTTTCCAGAACAATTGAGAGCAATGACCGAAAGATTCTGTCGATGACACATAATTCACTCCATTTCTGTCAGTAAAATCTCCATGTGAGCTTCCGGTATTAGTCCTCGCATACATTGTACGTTATAAGTTTATTTGTAATTTGTAAATTAGAAGCTCAAATGCTTTGTCAGGATATTCCCGCAATGAGAAATATTTCTTCATTGAAATAAGCATTTTGGCGGTGGACAAATAGGCAAATACACTTCACTACTGCCATCTCTTGGCCTGGAGAAGAAGATTGAAACGCGTGTCAGCATCGTGGTCCAGCTCTGGGTGGTTTAAATAGCTCCGTGGCTGTGATGAGCCGCACCTGCTGCTTAGTCCATTAGGGGCTGGACCAGTAATTGGATGACAGGTGCAGCCGCCTACTTGTCTGGCCCTGACAAAACCTAAAAAAAAAAACAATAAAAATATACTAGATTAAATTGCACCTTATTCATAAAACCACACACATTCAAAGAAGTTGCAATCTTCACCCAATTGTTGCTTGCAGCTTGAATGTCCACTAAGTTGACAGCACAGCACAGAAGTGCAAACCCGTCTGACTGCAGAAGAACGGGGCAGTGTTGAAAATCAAATTCAAGGATTAAGTATAAAAGTAAAATATAAGTGTAAACTTGTCATATATTCAAAATATATCCTCACCAGGCTTACTGACACTCATCATGTATTCTGTTTATATTATCACTTAAGTCTTGTGTGTTGTACATTCCACACTTGTCTTGAAACCCATAATTCCTTCCCTGTTAAGGTCTCGCTGTCCAAGAAGATGTGATTTATTTCCATTCTAGCCTAAGAGATCATGCCAGGTCAATGTGCTAAATTAAGTTAATGATCAGACTAGCTAGCCGTAGAAAAATCCTTACAGTAATACCTTGACATACGAGTGTGCCAACATACGAGAAATTACAATTTGAGAACTTCCCAGGATCTGACATAACCGGGAAAAATGTTGTGTCTCTATCTGAATTCCAAAGTAAATTAAAAGAATGAAAAGAGTGTGAGGAGGAGAGGCGCAGTACAATTGTCATGCAAAAGTCTCTTGTCATGAATTGGAATAAATTAAAATTGTTACATTAAGAAATTATAAAAGAGTTGATAATATAAAGAATTGATCGCTAAATGATTTAAAAGATGGAAAATTAATAAGTCCAAGTTAATACACTTGTGGATATCACAAAGTCATATGTTTAGAAACTGGTATAATTATTTCAATCAGATAAGGTAAACGTTCCACAATCACAAGGTTTAGTCTTGAAAAAAATAATGAAAGAAGAGTTTTCAAGCCTGTGTAAAGTGTGACCTAATATCAGGAGACTTTGATAAAACCCTAAAGTCTATTATCAAAATCATTATTAGGAGTTAATAGTGATACCGTTTTTGGACTTTACAGAATTGATTTTGGGTTCATTTTGTTTTTCGGTAACGCTCTTACATTTATTTAAAGTACTTGGATATGTATGTGATTAAATTGACCTGACAATTGATATCTGAAAACAACTGTAAATTGTTTTTGTCTTTTTGATGTTAAAGTGGATAAATGGTAGAAATTTTATTATATTTTTATTTTTGTCTAACCATCGGGAAAATATTGATTAAGAAAGTTCTTATTGTAGATGACTGACAAACTACAGTGACAATTTAATGTCAAATTTTTGCAACAAAGCTGCTAGATTGGGATATTTCTAATAAACAAACAACTGGTTTTAATATGCAACATGATTCACATTATTGAATGAATTTGGAGTTCTTGATTAGCAATTGTTATGTGGTTTAATTGATGTAAGGCATACAGCCATATGCAGCCGGGCTTAACAATTATAAACAATTGTTTCTGTGTTCTACAGTTGTAGGGAATGCTTCAAAGTGACAATATCGTAAAACTGTTCCAACCCGTGCCCCGTAATCCTGTCCAGTTCTTATAGTTCAGAAGGAAGTGTTATATCTTGAGATCTCTGCCCCAATAGATGTTTAAGTTAACGCCCACTGGGAAAATTTAAATACTGGAGTCAGACAACACGAGGGTCAGACAACACGAGGGTGCCTTTTTTCCAAATAAACCAGTCTGAAGTGACCGCTAAAAGCAATCTGTGTCTTCTCTGCGTTTTTTTCTAAAAAATCTTTCAGAACAAACTCAATGACCGCTAAAATTGGTGAACGTGATTGTTCTGAAAGTCTAGAATCTAATGATTTTCTCTGCAGACTCTTCGGATGCCAAAAAGGTAAGCAGATTTAAAATTCTGCACAATTTACACAAACATCCAAATTTTAGAAGAGTCTGTGGGGAATAATCTGAGATTGTCGGCCTATTGAGACAAGATTGTTATTCACGGAAAGTGTATTTTGTGTCTTTGTTGGAATTGTTCAGTCTATGTTGGGTTCGTAAAGAAAGTGGCTTTTCTGTGTGAACTGTGCTGATAGAAAGCGGTGTGCTTTTATGAAAGAAAGTCGCTTTTCTGTATGCACTGCACTGATAAAAAGCTGTGTGCTTTAATCAAAATAAAGTCATCTTCCTGTGAGATTTGTGGGGAGGAGCTGTGTGCGCCACTGTAATAGTCGCGTTCCTGTGTGGTCAGCGAAGAGAGCCACTGTGTGTGCATTCAAAAATAATTTTGAATTGATTAAAAATCTACATTTTACTAACATTTGTGTTTATTTGTCTGTGCATGTTAGAACTTTCCAGGATTTGACATAACTGGGAAGAATGTTGTGACCACTGAAGGGTGGATGGAGACCGGTCTGTATTGTCTAAATCACATGTGTCAAAGTGGTGGATCGGGGGCCAAATCTGGCCCGCCGCATCATTTTGTGTGGCCCGAGAAAGTAAATGATGAGTGCCAACTTTCTGTTTTATGATGAAATTCAAATGAAGATTGTAGATTATTTCCTGTGTTTCCTCATTTTAAATCAATAATTGCAAAAATTTGTACTAATTTGAATGTCCAAAAATGATCTATCGATTAGCACGATCGAGAAAGCTGTGAATTTATTAATCGATTAATTTTGGCAGCCTAGTTGGAAGACATAACGGCCCTCCGGATGTAATCGAAACTACCATGTGGCCCACGACAAAAAAAGGAGTTTGACACCACTGGTCTAAATGTTCTGTCTCTGTGTGTTTTGATTTGTGTTATTGTTCTATGTTCTGTTTTCACTTTGTGTTATTTTCACACGGCGAATCCTGGTTGGGGTAATCCAGGTCAGAGTAATCGGAGAAGAAGTCGGGGCCAACGTCCTCCGGGGGGATGTATCGAAGTCCGAATCGGCTGAGGGAATCACAGTCCGAGTCCGAATCTCCAGCCAACAAATCAATTAGCTCTCGGTCATCCTCACAATCAGCAAAATTCAAAGTCCAAACAGAGAGAGCTGAGGCATTCAACCGGGGCCGATGGAGGCTGGGGATTCGCCCTCCATTGAGGAAAAGAATAGCTGGAGTTCGAATCCAGATAACTCGGGTAATGAACGGGGGGCAACGGAATTTGGGTATTTTCACTTAGTTGTGCGAGTAGCCAGGAGCGATGGAGTGAGCAATGGGGTGGGTTATCGGTGGAGTATGAGCTGGGTGGCTGACGTCGGCGAGAGCGTCGGCGCGAGCGTCGGTGGCTTCCCGCTGGGTCCATGTGGTCGGATCGTTCTGTTACGTCCACGGGACACGTCGTGGCGAGGTAGGAGGGATTAGGACCCAATCGCGGGGAACCAGGTGAGGACGAGGCAAATTGTGCTCATAACCAAAACTTTAATAACTTCGGAGGGACATAAGAAGGACTTGTGAAATGAAACATGAAACCAAACCGGACTAGGGAAAACACGTGGAATCGAGGAGCAAGGTAGCGTGGCTGCATGGTAAGGGAATTAACGCAGACGATCCGACAAAGACATTAAACTCAGTGGGGTTTAAATAGACACATCAGGGACTAATTTCGAATCACGCGCAGCTGCGCGAACACAACAGCAAGGCAGGAGGGACAAACAAGAGTCGGGAAAAACAATAGCAGGCTGCTCCTAACAAGAAAAGCCATTGTAGAGTTAGATAAAACTGGAACCACACACAGGAAGTCTTCCACAAGGTGGGGAACTTCTGCAGACTGAGACCGAGGTTGAAAATATGCAGACTCACTCTTCCAAGCTGATATGCACAGTCCCTCAGTCGTCTGGAGCTGAAGAATCAACAGTAACAGAGTACAACACTCCTGATACTCCGTTTCCGGCCTGGTAAGCGCCGATAGCTCTTCCATCTTATCGGGGAGGGATCTCATTTTCCCCATAACAATAAATGGAATGATTGGTCTGAAGCGTCGCTTTTTCTCCCGGCACTTTTGTCTAGCTACAGATTTCCAGCGGCATGCTGGAGGTGTTGCTCTTTCTGCTGCGTATTTGTTCACAGCTGATCCCATGTGTATGACAGCGGAGGCATGGCTGAATGGTTCCAAAAAAGAACTATCAGAAAGAAACCAAGCTAATAGAACAAAGAAAGTTGTAAAAACATTAAAGTAAAAAGTCTAAAGTACAAAGAAAAGTAAAAAGGAATGTATTAAGAAATATTAAAATGTAATTAAAAAAGATAGAAAGGCTGTAAAACACGAAAAACAAATAAGAGTGGACAGAGCTGCTGCCACCTGATGGCGCCATCTTGAAAAAAGTATCAAGGGACAAATTGCAATGTGCTAGGCCATTAGTTTCCTTTTTAGGTATAATTCTAGCACATACCAGACTGTCTCCATCACCTAAGCAGAGAGGCGATATTTTGCATTTCCCTAAACCCGAAAGTGTGTCTCAAATGCTGTCCTTTTTAGGCCTCGTAGGATACAGCACATATAACATCCAAGGGTTTAGGAAAAAGGCTGCTGCCTTGCGTCAAGTCGCAAAAAGAGCAGTCTTGCGTAATTTATCAGCTAGACTTGAATAGACTCAGGAGGAGGAGGAAGTCTTAATTTAATTGAAACAAGAAATGAGCCAAGCGGCAGCCTTTGTGTTGCCAAATTACAAAGTACCCTTTCATCTTGATGGGTCTAATAAAGTAGAATCAGCAGCTGCAGTACTGTATCAAATGATAGGCTCAACCAGAAGAGTGCTATAATACGCCACTGTACTTCTAGAGCCTGTTGCAGCAAGATCAACAGCTTGTGAAAGATATGCCGCAGCTTTGACTTTGCTCATTAAAAGGTCGCACACGTTGTCTTGGTCCATCCGCTAATATTACACACTTCTCACTCACTGTCAGCTTTTGTCAATTCACAGCTGTTCACTTTTTGAGTGCCTCGAAGGCACTCGGTGGCCACAGCTTCCTCCAAGAAAAACTTCAAGACGCCGAGCGACGAACGGTGGTGATAAAAAGAGAATCTTGAAACATGAAGAGTTGTTGTCGACTGCGAGTCCGTCAAAGGCACTCGGACACAGCTTCTTCCAAGCGTAAGTTTAAGCAGAAAAACGCGAAACGTAGTCCGGCGGGTGTCCGCACGGGCCAGTGGTGAGGCGTGGGAGTGGCCGGTGCGGTGGATGTCCGCTCCGACACTTGACGAGGAGTGGGGGTGGCCGGTCCGGTGGGCGTCTGAGACCCGGGACTTGATGAGGAGTGAAGGTGGCCGGTCCTTTAAATGATGGCCAAGCGCCCTGCCCTGAACAGACACCAGAATTTCAGAAAGATCGTCGGCCACCTTACCCTGACTGCTCGGGGGGCTGCCGACCCGCCCGTCCAGGGGGCCTGGGAGTCGCTGCTGCTTATGGGCGGTCAGGAACTTGGCGGGCTAGCCGGCATGGGAACCCTGGTTCGTGGCTTCGGCACAAGGATAACCGGTGGGCCAGCCGGCACGGGGACCCTGGTTCGCGACTTCGGCGTGTGTGACCGGCGGGCCAGCCGGAACAGATAATCTTGTGCGTGGCTTCGACAAGGGTATGACCGGCGAGCCAGCGGGCACAGATAATCTTGTGCATGGCTTCGGCACGGGGATGACCGGCGGGCCAGCCGGCACGGGGACGCTGGTTCGAATCGGCTGAGGGAATCATAGTCCGAGTCCGAATCTCCAGCCCACATATCAATTAGCTCATGACCGCCCTCACAATCAGAATAATCTGAGTCCAAACACAGATATCTTGGGCGATCAACAGGGGGCGATGAAATTCAGGTATTCTCTCCTAGTCGAGCGAGTAGCCAGGAGCGACGGAGTGAGGGATGGGGCCGGTAATCGGGGGCGTATGAGCTGGATGGCTGGCATCGGCGAGAGCATTGGTAGCTTCCCGCTGGGTCCATGCTGGTCGGGTCATTCAGTTTCGTCTTTGGGGAGACGTGGAGGCGAGGTTACGGGGAATTAGGAACCAATCGCAGGGAGGCAGACGAGGGAAGTAGTGCTCATACCAAAACTTTAATAACTTAGGCAGGATCTTTGAAAATAACAAAGACTTAGAAATCAAATCACAAAACCAAACCTGACTAGGGAAAACACGGGGGATCGAGGAACAAGGTAAAGCAGACACATGGCAAGGGAAATAACGCAGACGATCCGACAAATGACATAATAATAAGTTGGGTTTAAATAGACAAATAAACAGGAACTAATTCTAAATGACGCACAGCTACTCGAGCGCGACAGCAAGACAGGGGGGACAAACAAGAGTAGGGAAACGGACATCAGAACACAGGGAAAAAGCAATGGAAAAACAATAGCAAGCTAATCTTAACAGGTTCGGTAGCTCCAATAAGGTTTAGAACCTAGAGGCATTCGTAAGTATAGGTATGACTATTCTGATTCTGCTTATGTTGTTAATGCAATTTTTCTTGAACTTGATGATTGGGCATCTAAAGGATGACTGACAGCAACGGGAAAACCTGTGGCAAATAAAGAAGACTGGTCAACTTTGTGGATAAATTTGAATGAGCCCAGATCTGTTGCAAATATTAAATGCATTGGACATTCAAAATGACTACCTTTGAGGAAAAAGGCAATGAATATGCTGACAAAGCTGCTAAAACAGCTGCACGCTATTTGCTCACTGCTATACAAATAAAACACTCATGGGACTCCCAATACTTGAGTGTTGCTGATATTGCTGAAAGGCATGCTGATTCGCCCTGCTGGTTTAATTGGATCTAGGGAAAAACAGGGGGCAGTCAAAGGTTTGTTAGGAATTTGGCATAAAGATGGCCTACCAGTGCTTTCACAAAATCAGTTTGATGTCATTCTAACTTACCACACGCTTGGCCATGTGGGTCAAAGTAAAAAATGGTTGGATATAAAAACTCATTGGTGGGTGCCAGGAGAGAAAGCTGTTATACTTAAACGGGTAAGACAATGTCCTCACTGCTCTGCATTTAATCCTGCACCTGTCATGGACATGCAGCGGGAGGAGTTCCCTGCGCCGTCCGTCCCTGGTCAACAAATCGTGATACAGACATGATCGATAAAGTGGAAGGAAAATGTTATCTGTTAGTAATGGTTCACAAATTATCAGGCTGGCCGGAGCCTTTCCCCACTGCAAGGGAGGATTCGGCCTCGGTAATAAAAGCTCTCGGAAATACTTGGATTCCAACCATGGCTTTCCTGTTGTCGTTCAATCTGTTAATGGAACACACTTTAAAAACTTGGCTAAGGTAGAGTCATAAATGGGATTAACGCATCGTTTTTGTTCTGTGTACCATCCTCAGTCACAAGGCTTGGTCGAACGCATGAATGCTACACTTAAACAAAAATTGGCTAAATGCTGTGCAAAATTAAATTGGGTAAGAGCCCTTTCAATTGTTTTGATGACATTTCGTGCTTCAATTAATTCCACACTGTTAGGTTTATCCAATTGTAGGTTTATTCTTAGGTTTTTCCAATTGAGCTTTCAATAAAAAAGGCATCTGTATTCACAATCACCATTTAATTCTTGCAAGAAGAGAATACATCCAGCCGCTCGTCCGATCAAGATTATTCTAACGAGTGGCATTATGTCCTGCCCATTTAAGGCCTCAAATCAAAACAATTACAAGGTTATCGACTCGATCCAATTGCGTAAGCAAGAAACAAAACAATTCCATAATCAAGCAAACCTAGCGTCAAACTAGCGTCACAAATTAAAACAATATGCTTGATAGCCATCCGCTGAACCAACAACAATTTAAGCGTCCTTCACAGATCTTCATTGCGAACTTGCATCTGGGGAAAGGGTTGAGGCGTATCTTCCAGTAATCAGTCCTCGGAGCAAGGACTCAGTGTATTGTTTTATGTCTTTGCGAACTTGTATCTCTCGCTGGACCCAGCTGTCCTGGAGAGCGACCTTGGCGTAAGCGTTTGTCTTCACATATTAATTCAACTCTAACATAAAAGCGATCAACACATATATATATATATATATATATATATATATATATATATATATATATATATATATATATATATATATAGTTTAATATAGTTACACATTTAGGATGAGCATTACTATTCCTAATAAGCAAATATATTGATTAATATAGTAAGCATGTATATTATAAGGCTTTATATTCATTGCAAACACATTTATAATAATGATTACTCCAACACACACACAAACTAATTCCATATGAAATTCATAGAGGACTTCGATTTCCTGGTCCTATTGGAGAAACGTCCTCCAACACATTTGCTACACTTTCTCAACAAAGTTATGATGATCAATTGAAAAATGTTCTCTTTAGTTTCACACAGGCTTTTGCTGGTGAGGACTCTCCTGAGAAGGTGTACCTGAGAGTGATCAAACGCAAGTGGTTTGAACCAATGTCCCCTCTAATTTTTCACGTTATTGCAGTTTTAACATGCTCAGGCACGTTTTGGTTCCAGACAGGAGGCAGGACCCACTTTATTGCACAGGTCGACATCTTTTATAGGCCCTTTATCAGCGAAAACAGGACCCTTGGCAGGTCAACATGACTCTGGTCACGTAAACACAGGTTGATTCTCGACTCGTGGGGCTTACACAACCGAGTTCAACCTGCGGCCATGCAAGTCTATAATATAATGCATAATGGATTCATTAGATCTAATTTCACAATATTCCCTCATTTTGTAGTTTTTAATTACAAACACAATGGTACAGTTCCAACATTCGAACACATCACACAGTTCAGTTCTTTGGACTTCTGATGCAGGTCAGTCCTGACGAATGTGGCAGGAGCGATGTTTCCACCTTATTGCCACCCAGAGAATTATTGTGCCTCTGTAAGAATGGTATCTGGGCTCCCCCAGTTCCTTTTTTCCATCACCCACCGATGATCAACACATTGTCCGGTGGAGGGACCCCAGGTCAGGAAAGTCGTCCCTCGCCGTCCTGAAATGGTGGCTTGGCAAACTACATGCAGGATTTGGGTGATCGCTCCACCGCTTCCCCTTGGTCAGCCTCCTGGACGGACGTCGTAACCCCTCGCCGTTCCCTGCTGCTCTCACGGTGTCCCTCATTGGGTGGCTCGTCCCACAGAGGTTGTCCTCGGATGGCTTGCCCCGCAGGAAGGCTCTTCCAGGAGGGCTCCAAGCACTCTTTCATCTGCGTATTCTGCCTGACTACCAGTGTCAATCACCAAATGTGCGCTAGTGTACACGCAATAAATTTGACTGTGGCTATTAGTGCCTTTAACCAAGTATATTGTGTAGAATGTGAATATTGCAGTGTTATGGATAGTGTAATCCGTAACATAACGCTATAATGCACAAAACTCTGATAATGCTAAATACTGTCATTTTTGAAATTGTATATGTTAGTTGGACATTGATAAATGTCTCGTTGTGAAGCTGATACTAAGTGATTTGCTACTACGTGTCTAGTAATATCTGCTAGCTGATCCCGCTCAACGACCTTAGTGGTAAATAGTCACAGGTGCAAACCGTTTAGGTGTCAGTCCCGTCATCCCTCATCTGCCGTCTAGACTATAAGTCGGTGTCCCCATCCTCCAAGTCATGTGAATTTGGAAACAGATCAGGCTGCTCGTATGCTAGTTGCTTGCGCCAGCTGTGCCTCTGCCACCTTCCTAAAAGCAACCGTAGTCATCTGCTTTGCAACAGTTTTCATTAGTAGTTTCCTTAGAACGGGTATTACACATCAAAACACAAGGCATACTATTGTCAGAACCTTTAACACAATTATTCCCATCCTTGTCAATCTAGCACCCCAAAACCCCAGTTTTGAGCTGAGCCAATTGAATGATGATGCGTCACGCCCCATATTTTTATTTACTTCCTTGCGTAGCTCACTAATTCTAGCCATTGCTTCCGTAAATGCTCCTCCCCTAGCAGTATTCATTGGAATGTAAGTACAACACTGATCTCCAATCATATGACATACTCCTCCTTTTTCGGCCCAAATCCAATCAGATGCCTGACGATTCTGCACGTCATCCTAGATGTTTTCTGCAACTGCTCACCGAGCTCCCTCAGGGCTTCATTTGTATAGTTACTGAAAACCTGCTGATTATAATAAACATAATTAATCCATTCTGCATTTTTATTGGGAGTAATCCAGAGGAGTATGGACTCTAACTCTGACTTAATTTCGCTTCTGGCTTTGAACTCCTCAGGGATACCCCTTGGTTGTTCTATTCAGTCTAAATAAACATGAGAGTCACGAAAATATGACCTCCTACACCTATTCCCTCTTGTAGTATTGAGAAGTTCAGCCCCTCCCTTATACATGACTTGAACAGACATTTTCAACCTTACCAAAGTGCACAGACCAATCCGGCACGGCAGAAGAACATTACACAATATATACTGCCGCACATCCAGTAGCTATCGGGTACGGCTGTTGTCTGTAAGCCCAGGAATCGAAGGTATTGTCATTGTTGTTATGATACGACTGATCATTTGGATCTGGATTCTACTACCATACAGGCGTTGTAACAAAAATAGGAGTCATATCTGCATATGGGAACCAAGATAATAACCAAGTCACATTACAAATCACCATTGTATTACCCCCTTGAACTCCTTGCTGCCCCTCACCCTGAAACCCACCACTTGCAAAACATTCATATTCTGCATTTCTATCAAAATCATATTTTGTGGGAGGAGCCTCTAGGGCCGCTGTGAACCCATAATTGGTACACACATTCGTTTTAGCATGTACGGGCAGCGGAGTCATCAACTGGTGTGTTTCATTTGAGCCGTGAATCAGTCTGCATTGAATAGTGCACAATGGTAGTGAGAAATTGTTAAGGGCAGGGTGCTTGGCCATCACTTAAAGGGCCAGCGGGGATGCCCGCCGGACCGGCCACTCCCACCCTTCTCCAAATGCCGGCGCAGACGCCAGCCGGATCGGCCACTCCGACGCCTCGTCACCGGCCGGCGCGGACGCCCGCCGGACCGGCCACTCCCACGCTTCGTCAAGGGCCGGTGCGGACGCCCGCCGGACCGTTCACTTCCCCGCCTCGTCACGGGCTGGCGCGGACGCCCCCTGGACTATGTTAAGGGTATGCCTGTGTTTCTCTTTTTCATGGACATTCGGCATTGGGACGTCTGGAATCCATCCCTTGGGGGGGGGTACTGTTAGGGGCAGCCTGCTATTGTTTTTCCGGACTCTCGTTTGTCCCTCCTGCCTTGCCGTTGTGTTCGCGCAGCTGCGCGTGATTCGAAATTAGTCCCTGATTTGTCTATTTAAACCCCACTGAGTTTAATGTCATCGTCGGATCGTCTGCCTAAATTCCCTTACCATGCATTCACGCTACCTTGCTCCTCGATTCCACGTGTTTTCCCTAATCCGGTTTGATTTTATGTTTCATAAACACAATTCAAATCCTGGACCACCAAACACGTGACACTGGATGATCCTGGATAAACAGACACCAGATCCATAAATCCAGACCCCCCTGACATCATGATCAACAATAAACAGATACTGGATTCATAATATTTCTGGATGAACAGACACAGGATCCATAAATACACACCTCCAATAACTTCTTGGATAAACAGACAGGATCCATAAATACACACCTCCAATAACTTCTTGGATAAACAGACAGGATCCATAAATACACACCTCCAATAACTTTTTGGATATAGAGACACAGGATCCATAAACTTCTGGATAAACAGATATCGGATCCATAAACTTCTGGATAAACAGATATCGGATCCATAAAGTTCCGGATAAAAAAACCTCTGACATCAAGGTCTAATGACATCATCAATCAACTGGCACGAAAGTGAATTGTGTTGTCTTTTTGTGTGTAATGTTGCTGTCGCTGAGAAGGGTGTCAAACTGACGATAGTTTAGACCTCTGGATCAGAGGAAATTTACAGTGTGAACAGCCACCTCCATGATGTGGTCCATTTTCAAGGACTTACAACACAATGCCTCCTGGTGCAAAATACATTGAAATAACCAGATCTCCTCCATTAAGGGCTTGTGCTTTCTCTCTGAACTTTGTCACGACATCTGCTTTCTTTCCGATAATCGATGGTGCTTCGTCTGTAGCCATGCTGACAGCGCGGGCCCAGTCCATTCCAACTCTGTCCAGTGCAGCAATGACAGACTCGAAAATGTCCTCGGCTATTGTGGTGTCCATCATTGGCACCAACTCAACAAACTCTTCAGTAACAGTCAATGTTTCATCAACTCCACGAATAAATATGGCCATTTGAGCCACGTCCGTGATGTCAGTGCTCTCATCAATTGCAACGGAAAATACAATAAATGACACGACTGTCTGTTTCAATTGGCTGTCTAAAACTGCCGATAGTTTTGAAACCTCTCTGCTATAATGTTCCTCGTCAGGCTAATATTGGAAAAAGTTTATCGCTTCTCGGGACATACGAGTTCAGCCACCTTTACCTCTATCCCAGCTGACTTCGGGCCAGAGGCGGGGGACACATCTGAATTGGTGGCCAGCCAGCAGGGCACAAGTAGACAAATAACCATTCATGCTTACACCCATACCTAGGGGCAATTTAGAGTGTCCAATCAGCCTACCATGCATGTCTTTGGAATGTGGGAGGAAATCGGAGTACCCGGAGATAACACACGCAGGCCCGGTGAGAACATGCAAACTCCACACAGGTGGAACGACCTGAATTTTAACCTAGGTCTCCCACTGAGAGGTCGAAGCGCTAAGCACTTGCGCCACCGGGCCGCCCGCCACCTTTATCATGCATCTTTTAACAACGTCACCGTCGGAATACGGCTTTGATGCTAATGCTATTTCACTAACAATTAGGTAGCTCGCTTTTACCGCAGCTTCACTGACTTCTCGGCTCTGGGTGAAAGTTGACTGCTCTTTCCTCAGACCTGCCAGCAATTTGTTGACCTTATCTGTATTCAGTTGTCCTTGTAAGCTGTCATATTTTGGCTGTGGTGAGTGTTGTAGTGTCCCCGAATATTATATTCCTTACATACTGAAACTTGTTGCGAACACACCAAGCACAGAGGTTTACCGTGCGTTTCCATAAAAGCCGTATACCGTGCGTTTCCATAAATAAATAGGGCGTCGTCCATTTTTCTTGGAAAATTCTACACTCTTTATCTACTTTTGTCTTTTTTGATAACGCAATTTCTGAGGGTGTAGCAGGCAGGTAGAGAACAGGGTAGAAACAACATGATAACAAGCAGCAGATGGCACAAAACAGTGCGCTTCTAGCGGATAATTCTTAAATTGCATTTAATTAAAAAAATAAATCCATGTCTTTTATGCATTTTTTTCTCTTTGAAATTATCCTGAGGGCCTAACCAAACCTCTTTTTGGGCTGTATGTTTGACACCCCTGATCTAGGATGACATTGCAGAATCGTCAAGCCTTGGATTGGATTTTGGCCGAAAAAGGAAGAGTATGTCATCTGTTTGGAGATCAGTCTTGTACTAACATTCCAATGAATACTGCTAGGGGAGGAGCATTTACTGAAGCAATGGCTAGAATTAGTGAGCTACCCAAGGAAATAACTGACAATACAGGGCGCGACGTATGGTCATTCGATTGGCTAAGCTCAAACCTTGGGTATTGGGGTGCTAGATTGGCAAGGATTTGAATAATTGTGTTAATAGTTCTGACAATAGTATGCCTTCTGCTTTGTTGCATTGTACCCGTTCTGAAGAAACAGCTAATGAAACGGTTGCAAAGCAGATGACTATGGTTGCTGTTACTAAGGTGCCAGTGGCACTGCTTGCACAACTAGTATACAGACAGCACAGCTGCCAGCTTCTCCGGAATTTCCGGAGTTTACCCGGACAAGTAACGCAAACTCCGGGACTCCTGACAACCTCCCTAAATTCCAGGAAATCTCAAAAAATTGTCACTTATTTTTTCTTTTGAAGCAACCATTTCAGAAAAGTACCAAATTTCCAACTTAAATGCCTCGAAATTCACACCATCGCTACAGCTTCCGCATCTTACTTTCGCATTTGATTGAACTTCACTGTAAACCGGAGCAATTCGGTAACACGAGTGCAGTGTGAATCATCTGAGTTACAAGTTCTGACAAATGATTCGTCTTGTGTGACTTAAGTGTGGCAATCGATTTGGAATCGATTGCATAGGTAGTTTCTATCGCTTTAACATTTTCGTTTTTTTCAAAAGGGAAGTACAGTAATCCTTCAATTATCGCGGCTTCACTTATCGCGAATTCACTACTTTGCGATTTTTTTCCACTATTAATTAATTATTAAAAAAAAAAGTTCGCAACCGGAAGACAAATGAAAATTGCGGCCAAAATGGCAGAAGAAAATGGCGGAAGTACTGCCTCCTCTTCTGCGCTGCAATCATTGATTCTAACCATACCACAGAAGAAAGCAAAAGTATAAATGCTTCTGCAAACACGTTCCCTGTTCCCTGCTTGTAGCATTTGGTTTCCAAGATGGCGGCGCGCACTGACACAGCGGCTTTATGCTCTCCAGTTCGGTGTCTTTCGTTATCTTACAGTCGCCAGGATTTAATCACTATCGGAAGGATATGCGATACATCCGATTTCTCAACAAACTCTCCGGGATCTCCGTGGCTAGCCAGCCCACCAAAAGCACGTCGAAGGCGGCGAAGGGACAGAAAACAAAAGCGTGGATGCCGGGCGGGCCTTGCTGCTAAGCTGAAACAACAACCACACCGAGCACCGCTTCCTAGTATCTTTTTGACCAACGCCCGATCCATCACCCACAAAATGGATGAGTTGGAACTTCGTATTGCTACCAACAGCTTTGTTAGAAACTGTAATATTATTATCATCACAGAAACGTGGCTACACCCGCATATCCCCGACACTGCGGTATTGCTAGCTAGCCGAACGCTTTTTCGGAACGACCGTTCAAAAGAATTAACAGGCAAAAGCAAAGGAGGAGGACTGTGCATGTTTATACATAATGAATGGTGTTGTGACAGTAGGATCATTGACACTCACTGTTCCCCGGATTTAGAGAGTTATTGGCAATACGGTGTAGGCCCTATTATCTACCGAGAGAGCTAACTGTCGTCATAGTAACGGCTATCTATATACCTCCGAATGCTAACGTTAACACAGCACTTAACCTCCTACTAACGGCTGTAAACAAACAACAGCTTGACCACCCCGATGGAGTTTTTATTGTCGCTGGTGATTTCAACAAGGCGTGTTTAAAGACTGTTTTACATATGTTATAACTTTGCAGTTTATATAACTGTTAATATATCCATAACAGCAATAGACGGCGGAGCCCAGATTAACACACGTGTAGCTCTTTATTGCCACTCTTCAACAACAACACACACACACACACACAAACCGGACACACAACACTACTACGTCCGGGTTACGCTGTGCTACCCCACGGCTCCAGGTGGCGTGGTTAAACACTTCCATAACCCGAGGCAACTATCATTATCAATATATTACACTCCTCCCCCTTTAACTATGAAGTTCCTATTTAGACTTAGCACTCAACTCCAACAATTATCTTTGCCTCATTAACTTTTTATAATTTTACTTCTCAACTTGTAACTAAATTATTACTGCTAACACAACCATTAGACTCAATATTCCAGTCTTTGACATTTCAATCTCAGGAACTCTTTTCACATTTTTGTATGAACAGGAACTCTTTTATTTTAGGAACGACGTTCCTCACAACTGACCGATCACAAATTCAGTCGCTTCGGAGGTGCTCTATCTCTCACTGGGTATCTGCGCCCACACACCTCTGGGGAACTGACTGCTCGGTTGTCAGGTGTAACTGTCTTGTCACAGGCCACTGAGCCTGGCGAAGATGTTACACGTGTCTCTTCAGGTGAGTACGGGCTACCACCTACTGCTCCAGGTGTGCCTTTCCCCCCCACATCTGCGTGAACCACCACAGGGTACTTGTTTGTGATGTCCAGCTGCTCATCCGGAAGCTCCAATGTCTCTGGTCTGGACGGTTGGTTGTACAGCAGATGATCAATGTGGATCGAGCGTCGGCTCACACCATTCCACACCAGGTAGGTGACTGGTCCGAGTCTCTTTTCCACTGTTCCTTTTGTCCACCTCTCCTTCCCTCCACGGAAATTCCGGATCAGAACTGAGTCACCCTCAGACAGATGTCTCAGCTTGGAGGTGGTTCTATCATGATAGTGTTTCTGCTTCTCTTGTTTTGCTTCCACCACTCGAGCGAGATCTGGTTTCAGTAAGCTGAACCTGGTCCTGATTTGACGTTTTAAAAACAGTTCCGCTGGTGCACATCCTGTAACAGTGTGCGGTGTACTCCTGTATGCTATCAGGAAGTTAGCTAGCCTGTGCTGCATAGTTATTGTGACCTTTTGTTTCTTCTCCTCGAGTACTTGTTTCAGCAGTGATGCTTTCACTGTCTGAACTGCTCGCTCTGCCGCTCCATTGGAAGCGGGATGGTAAGCTGGTACCAAAGTTTGTTTTATTCCGTTGCTCAGCAGGAATGTCTTGTACTCCTGCGAAGTGAATTGAGGTCCGTTGTCAGAAACAATCTCCTCAGGAAGCCCGTAGGAAGCAAAAATATTCCGCAACGCCTCAATCATTTTGGTTGCTGTGGTTGTTGCCATGGCGATGACCTCCAGCCATTTTGAATGACTGTCCACTAGTACTAAAAAGTGGTGTTGGTCTTTCTCTGCAAAGTCAATATGTATTCTCTGCCAAACTCTAGTCGGCCATTTCCAGACGTGTAGAGGTGCGGTTGCAGGTAGTTTCCTCACACTCTGACAGGCGTCACATTGTTGTACTGTATGTTCTATGTCACTGTCCAACTGCGGCCACCACAAATAGCTCCTGGCCAAGGCCTTCATCCTGCACCCTCCCGGGTGTCCTAGGTGAAGATCATGCAGTAGTCGCTCTCTTTGTGCTGGTGGAATGATAACTCGAATTCCCCACAATATGCAACCTTGTTCCACCGACAGTTCATTTTTCCTGGAAAAGTATGGTTTCAATCTCTCGTCCTTGTTTTGACTTGGCCATCCAGACCGAGTCAGCTCCAGTACTTTGCATAGGACTGGGTCCTTGAGAGTGCTTTGTGCAATCTCTGTAGCTTGCACGGGAAGCTCATCTACTACTGAGAAATAGAAGATGCTGTTTTCCTCCGCGGTGTTATCCTTCCCCTTGCCCGGCAGTCTAGATAACGCATCTGCGTTGGCATTATCTGCTGATGTTCTGTACTCTATACTGTAGTCACTTCCTCCGTCTTCATCTTCCTCTCCAAAGTCGTTGTCTTGGTCATCACTACCAAAGTCATCTGCTGAATCCTTTTTGGTTTTGGGGAGTTTTTCCTCTGAGTCCTCACTTTCATCCTGTGAATCCTTGGAGCGCTTGTGCTTTTGCTCACGGGGTACTCCACGCACTTTCTTGGGCTTTGAGTCACCATACTCCTCATCTGCATCGTTACCGCCCCTTGCTGGTATAACTGAGAAGATGCGTGCCCAGTCCAGTTTGAAGTTTTTGAGCCAGTTACGGCCAAGTAGGGCTGGTCTGTCACCTTTTACGATCACTAATGGTAGCTCCCCACCCTGGGTTCCATATTTTACCTTGGCCGTCACTTGTCCCATCAAAGGAATGTTCTCTCCGGAAAAAGTTGACAGCTGCACTTTACTTACTTCCAAAGGCAGATGAGAGAGATGCTTCTTATACACAATTTCCGAAACAAGTGTTACCGCCGCCCCTGTGTCCAGTTGCATCTCTAGAGGAGTTCCTTCTACTATGACCTGTACTGTCATTTCCTTCTTCCAATTCCAGACAGCATTTGTGGGATACACGGCATTCAAGCGATATGACTCCCACAGTTCATCATCCGCACTTCCTGTTGTCTCATTTTTATTTCCTTTTACATACTGTGTGTGTCCTTGCCAATTTTTAGTTTTACACATCCTTGCTATGTGTCCTACTTTTGAACACTTGTAACATGTCTCTCCTTTATACCTGCATTCATGAGCGGCGTGGTTGCTTAGTCCACATCTGTAACAGGGTTGGTGATTTTCTCTTCTCTGTGTCGCTGGTGGCTGGTTGGTATTTCCACACACTTTTGCTTGTCTTTTCCTGGTCAATCTTATTTAATGTGGCAGGTTCTTCCATTTTGCTAGCGAACTCCAACGTACTCTTTGATGCCATCTCCATGGACAACGACAGTTCACATGTTTTTTTAAATGTTAGATCTTGCTCCGTGAGTAATCTTCTCTGAATAGCTTCCACTCTCAATCCACAAACAAATCTGTCTCTCATTGCTTCATCCAAATGGAGACCAAATTCGCAGTGGCTGGATAGCTGCTTCAACGCCACAATATAATCCGACACAGACTCGTTCTCTCTCTGATTCCTCTTTTGAAACTTGAATCGCTCCGCGATCACCAGCGGTTTCGGGTTGTAATGAGATGCTAATCTTCCACTTAGCACCTCATATGAGAGGCTACTAGGCTTCTCTGGTATGCAAAGGTTTTTTAACAGTCCGTAGGCCTCTGCACCTATTATAGACAGGAACACGTTGGCTTTTTTACCTTCCTCCACTTCGTTGATGATCATCCATTGCTCAAAACGTTCCAAATAAGATTCAAAATCTTCTTTAAGTGCCTCGTATTCGCCGAGATTTCCCAGGAATCTGGCCATGATGCAGCGCCGCCGTTAGCTTAGCACTCGTGCTAATGCTAGTCTGCAAAGTCACGTTACCTCCTTGTAACGCCTTAATCTCCTCGTCCGAAACTTTTAATCCCTACCGCTGGAAAGGGATCCCATCCTCGTCGCCACTGTTATAACTTTGCAGTTTATATAACTGTTAATATATCCATAACAGCAATAGACGGCGGAGCCCAGATTAACACACGTGTAGCTCTTAATTGCCACTCTTCAACAACAACACACACACACACAAACCGGACACACAACACTACTACGTCCGGGTTACGCTGTGCTACCCCACGGCTCCAGGTGGCGTGGTTAAACACTTCCATAACCCGAGGCAACTATCATTATCAATATATTACAACATAAGTTTATTCAATACGTAAATTGCAATACTAGAGGAGACAAAACTCTTGACCATGTCTATTCTAACATCAAACATGCTTATAAAGCCACTTCCCTCCCTTACCTAGCTGGATCAGATCACCTCTGCCTATCTCTCACCCCCGCTTACACTCCACTCCGGAGGCAAACAACGCCACAAATAAAGATAATAAAAACTTGGCCCGACGACGCACTCTCTCAGCTGCAGGACTGTTTTTCCCGCACCTACTGGGAACTTTTTGTACACGACAACGTCCAGGACTACACGGACTCTGTACTTTCTTACATAAAAAACTGCATTGACAACGTCACTATAGATAAACGAATACGGGTTTTTCCTAACCAAAAACCCTGGATGACCAATGAGACACAGGCACTCATCAAATGCCGTAACTCCGCCTTTAGATCAGGGGACAAGATAAAATATAGAGCTGCCAGAGCTGAGCTGAAAAGAGGCATTAAAAAGGCCAAGGCAGCATATAACAAGAAAATTGAGGAGCACTTCACAGAAAATAACCCAAAGAAGATGTGGCAAGGAATACGACATATTACCAACTACAATAACAATAATATGTCTGTTAACGCAGATGCCTCACTAGCGGAGAAATTGAACCGTTTCTTTGCCCGCTTTGAGACTGACAAATCAGACCCAGTCTCAACACCCCCACCACCACCCTGCAGCAATACACTGACGTTCCGGGAACAGGAAGTGAGACTGGTAATGCGGTCTGTGAACACCAGGAAGGCTGCTGGCCCAGACGGAGTACCTGGGAAAGTGCTCAAAGCCTGTGCTGACCAACTGGCTGGAGTCTTCACAAACATTTTCAATTGTTCCCTGCAACAATCCATCATTCCATCCTGTCTGAAATCTGCCACCATCATCCCTGTCCCCAAAAAGCCAACCATTGACAGCATGAATGATTATAGGCCTGTTGCACTCACGCCTGTGATCATGAAGTGCTTTGAAAAGTTGGTAGCCCGCCATATCAGGAATACAATCCCTCCCTCAATTGACCCTCACCAGTTTGCTTATAGAGCAAACAGGTCCACTGAGGATGCTATTGCCATTGCTCTTCATACAGCACTGAGCCACCTGGAACACCATGGGAACTACGTGAGGATGCTCTTCATTGACTATAGCTCAGCCTTCAACACCATAAAACCGGACATTCTGACTGACAAACTCTCCCACCTTGGACTATCCTCTTCAATCTGCTGCTGGATAAAGAACTTCTTGACCAACCGACCACAGACTGTTAGACTTGGTCCCCACCTCTCTTCCTCCATTACACTGAGCACTGGCTCCCCTCAAAGCTGTGTACTGAGTCCTCTTCTGTACTCCCTGTACACATACGACTGTACACCCACGCACCAGTCTAACGCCATCATCAAATTCGCTGACGACACCACTGTGGTCGGACTCATCTCAGGAGGGGATGAGTCGGCTTACAGAGATGAGGTCAACAAATTGTCTTCGTGGTGCTCGGTGAACAATCTCACACTGAACACCACGAAAACTAAAGAAATAATCCTGGACTTTCGCAAACACGGCACAGATCTGGCCCCACTCCTCATAAATGGAGTATGTGTAGACAGGGTTCAGTCCTTTAAATTCCTGGGGGTCCACGTCACGGATAAGCTCTCATGGTCTACAAACATCACGGCAGTGGTGAAGAAGGCTTAGAAACGACTCCATTTCCTACCTAGGGTACTTAGGAAGAACAACTTGGGCACCAAGCTTCTGATAACCTTCTATAGAACCACTGTAGAGAGCATCCTGGCGTACGGCATCACAGTGTGGTACGCTGGAAGCACGGCGGCAGACAAAAAGGCCATGCAGAAAGTGATTAACACTGCCCAGAGGATTGTCGGCTGCTCTCTGCCCTCACTGGAAGACATTGCCAGCCCTCGTTACCTCAGCAGAGCCAAGAACATCATAGGGGACCCTTACCACCCTGGTCACAATCTGTTCCAGCTGCTGCCCTCTGGCAGACGCTGTAGGTCCCACAAAGCACGGACAAATAGGCTTAAGGACAGTTTTTTCCCCACATCCATCAGAAATCTAAACTTGCGGTAACATAACACACATTCCCTTCTGCGGTAATATGAATAGATGTTTGGGTGGTGATCTGCCTCCTACTAGCTGACTGAAGGTAAGGTAAGTGAAAGACAGTGAGAGGTAAGCGACCTGTATCCATAACAGCAGAATGCCAATTACAAGTCCGTAACTTGCACTTATTTAGGTCTTTTGCCGAGTAAACGCAGCTTATGGAGAAGCACCACCAATTTCGTCACACGCAGTTTCTGGGTGTGATGACAAGTAGGCTTTTTTTGTGTTGTTGATAATGACGACAGGGCCTATGTCCGATTATTATTATTATTATTACGTACGGAGAGTAAATTCCAGCTTTCTTTCTTTGGATTGTACAATTTCTAAGCGTCCAGGACCATCCAAGGCTTCATCTGATACGAAGAAAAAACGGAAGATGATGGCGGTGGCTGAAAAAGTTAAGTTGCATGCTGAGTGGGGAAAAAGTGTATCGATGTCGCGCGCCATTTCGGCATCGATGACCTACCATGCGTTACATTAAAAATTCGAAAGACGGCCACACTTCCCTTTATAAGGGAAACCAAGCCCGTGGTAACCACGAGAAATAAAACCCTCGTCAAAAAGTTTGTGGCCACAAAAAGTCAGGACTTTAGTGGTTCACTCCTGAGGAGATTAAGGACTGTGCTGTTGATCAGGCAGGGGTGCTGGCTCGGTCCGTAGCCACCGAAGGATTTTCAGACAACGGAGGAGAAGGTGAACATGCTGCTCGAGTGCCACTCAACACTTCTGGTCGGTGAGTGAGGAGGAAGAGGCAGCGGGCAATGAGGAGGCCCAGAAGAGGATGCGGGTGTGAATAAAGAACGTGGTTTGTCTTTGAAAAATCTCCAGGAATTCTTCGATAAGGCATGCGATTTAAAACAACAACAATGTCGAGGTGCCACTGTATATATATATATATATATATATATATATATATATATATATATATATATATATCAGTGGTGTGCCGTCAGAGCCTTCAGGGAATTCTCTGCTGGCCTAAGAAATATCTGAATCACAGACTGGTGTTAATTATATTTTGTCCATGAATACATATTAAATAATTCCAAATTGTCTGTCAGCTTCCTTTCATTGCTTCTACTCCTAGATGTGTGTTTTCATATTTAAGCATGCAACCAATCACATATAAGCCATTATTTGTTGCCAAGGTCAGAAATCTACATGGAGGCCTTCACAATCAGTTCTGCAGGCTCTGCTGCATAAAACAAGTGTCGATAAAACTGTTACTTTAACCAATCAGATTTCGAGTTGGCGACACCCGGGCCTTCTCGCAGGCGCAGGGATACGCCATCGCTTACACAAACTATGATTGGCTAGTGATAGAGTAGGCGGGCCAAAGCCAGAGTGAGCGAGCCAGAGCTCGCAAACTCCACCCACAATGGCCAACGGAGGAGAACAAATGGATTTGGCTGCATATTTGCTGACAAAGCCATTTTCCTGACTGACTTTTCCAGAAAAATGGACATCATTAAGAAAGGGCGGTCAACTGCGAAGCTAGCAAGCCTGTTACAACCGGGAAAAGGGTTTGTTCGCCGCTTTCAGTTCGCTAACTACAAGCACTACCCCTGGCTCACGGGCTCCAAGGAACACTGCAAATTGTATTGCTGGGAGTGCTTGTTATATGCCACTGATCGAAATGGTGTTTGGCGCAACACTGGATTTGCAAATTTGACTTGTTTAACCAAAGCACTGCTGGACACTTACAAGCAACGGTGCTCTCCAAAACTTTTGGGGAAACCCGAGTGAAGTTACAGTTCAGCGAGCAAGTGAAAAGGTAAAGAATAATAGGGAAATCTTAAAAAGTTTGATGAACTGTGTAATTTTTTGGGGGCAAGCAGGAACTTTCATTTCGGAGACACGATGAAAGCGCTGCATCCCCAAACAAAGGAATATCTGTGGAACTTCTTTCTCTCATTGCTGAGAGAAACACGGATTTACATTACCACCTGACCACTAATAAAGTGTTTAGTGGCACGTCGGGCAAAATACAAAAATGACCTGATCACTGCTGAAGTGACGAAGGAAGGGATCAGAAGGGAAATAAAAAAGTACTGTTTTTCCTCTGTAATGGTGGATGGGATGACAGACGTGAGTAATGCAGCACAGCTCGCACTGGTTCTGCGTTATGTCACGGGCAAAGGTGTCAAGGAGCGGTTCGTCCGATTTGAAAATGTTATCAGTGGGAAGTGAGCCAATGACATTGCAGGTCTTATCATTCAATTTTTGGTGGAAAATATACACTTGATGAATCAACTTGAGTACAAAAAGCATGTAAGGCATGTATTGTGGTAGTTATAATTAGATTAGATTAGATAACTGTATTCATCACGTATTTGGGAAATTTCACTGTCACAATAGCAAGAGGGTGAGAATACAGACAGGAAAACATATTTTAGACATAAATAAATAGGTAAAAAATAAGTTAATAAATGAATAAATAAGCGTGTTGCTGAAATATATATATATATATATATATATATATATATATATATATATATATATATATCAGACATTTCTGGGTAAAGTTCTGGCACAGTCTTATGACAGTGCAGCGGTCATGTCTTCTGGATTAAATGGGGTGCAGGCTAAAGTTAAGGAGAGAGCGCCGTTAGCTTTATTCATACACTGCTATGCACATCGGCTGAATTTAGTACTGACTCAAGGGGGGCTAAAAGTTTAAAGAAAGCAAGATATATTTTGCTCACCTCAACCGCATTTTTTTCGAGATCACTTCGACGCACACAGCTGCTGGACGAAATCTGCCAGCGGTGTCTGCCTCATGTGGCACCAACGTGGCAGTTCACCTCCAGAGTGGTCAATACAGTATTTGAGAAGAGAGCTGCTCTAAAGCAACTGTTTCATCACATCCTGGAGCATCATGACGAGTACGACGAGTAGTCTGTGCGATTTGCTGATGGATTTAAAGCACGTCTGGATGATTTTGAATTTTGTTTTTTGCTTCCCAGATTTAATGGCATTTTTGAGCATTCAGACATGCTTTTTTCAATACTACAGAACAACAAACTGGATATACAGTTTTGTCTTGCAGGAGTAAAGACGTTTTGTGACACAGTTGAACGCAAGAGCCGATATGAGGAAATCTACGTGGCCACCGAACGCAGTGCGTATGCTCCAAGCTCACGAAGAGGTCAAGCGCAAGATTCTCGCGCGCACTACCACCATCTCCACGACAGGATTCTGGACTATATTATTTGCCAGACGCAGACCAGATTTCAAGACCACGAAAGACTGATGTTTCTCTCCCTCCTCAAACCGCAGAAGTTTCGGGAATACCAGAAAACTTTCCCACATGCAGCCTTCTCCATCTTAACGCAGAGCCACGGAGCACTTTTCGATCTGCCTCGGCTAAGAACAGAAGTGATTGTAATTTATGCCATGGATGATTTTGCAGGAAAATCTCCCACTGATCGACTTGACTTCCTTCAGCAGAAAAATCTGAGCGAGAGCATGGGGCGGCTGTACACATTAGTGTGTTTGGCAGTGACCATCCCCGTGTCCACTGCTTCTGTCAAAAGGAGATTTTCATCCCTAAATAGAATAAAAACCTCTGCCAGAAATACAACAGGACAGACTCAACGTTCAGCATTAGCTTTGATGGCAATAGAAAAGAACTTCTTGATGGACCTGAAATGTACGGGTAATCTGTTCGACAGAGTAATTGAAATCTTCTTGAGGAAAGAAAGTATCGATTTTGCATATAAATAAAAATAATTTTTGGTGAGTAAAATGTGTCTATTTTACTAAAAAATATTTCAATTTTTGAGGTTATTATTGATTCTTTATTGTGTCGCAGCTGTAGCTGCAGTAAAGGTTTTAAAGCTATAAAATACTTATTGAGGATTGGATTGATTCACACGTAGCACTACTGAAGGCCTAGGTGTGAAATGCACGGCCCGCCACTGCGGGGTCATTGAGTCCGAGTGGACCATGTTACGCGCTTCTATTGCTGAGGCGGGAGAACGGAGCTGCAGCCACAAGATGGTCGGTGCCTGTCGTGACGGCAACCTCCAGAACCAGAAACAGAAAAAAGATCAGGTATAACGGGACTGACCTATAACAATTCACACCTGCAACAATTTACCACTAAGGTTGCTGAGTGGGATCACCTCGCAGATATTACGGCAGTGGCGGGCCGTCAGGGCCTTCAAGGCCTTCTCTGCTGGCCTAAGAAATATCTGAATCATATTATATTTTGTCCATCAATACTTATTATTCCAAATGGTCTGTTAGCTTCCTTTCATTGCTTTTCTCCCTGGTTGCACTGCTTCCAGATGTGTGTATTCATATTGAAGCATTTAACCCAGGGGTGGGCAAACTATTCCACAAAGGGCCGCAGTGGGTGCAGGTTTTCATTTCAACCCATTGAGAGGGCACCTTTTCACCAATCCGGTGTCCTACAAGTGCAATCAGTGGATTGCAGTCAGGTGCTTCTTGTTTTCTGCAGGAATCTCATTGGTTAAACTGTCTGTGCTATATCGGTTGGAACAAAAACCTGCACCCACACCGGCCCTCGAGGACCGGTTTGCCCATGCCTGATTTAACCAATCACATTTCAGCCATTATTTGTTGCCAGATCAGATCATCCTCAAAGCCTTCACAATCTGTTCTGCGGGCTCTGCTGCATTAAACTAGAGTGTTGCTTTTAACCAATCAGATTTCGAGTTGGCAACCCCACAATGCTTTTTCATACGATTGGCATTTTGCTGGCTGGGATACGTCGTTGCTTTCACCAACTATGATTGGCTAGTAGGCGGGCCAAAGCCATAGTGAGGCAGCCAGAGATTGCAAACTCCACCCACAATGGCCGACAGAGGCAAAAACAAATGGATTCTGTTGCAGATTTGCTCACAAAGCTATTTTCCAGACGGACTTTTCCAGAAAAAAATGGACATCATTAAGAAAGGGCGGTCAACTCCGAAGCTAGCAAGCCTGTTACAGCCGGGAAAATGGTGTGTGCGCCACTTTCAGTGCGCTAACTTAGCTGCACAAGCAAATATATTGTTGTGTTGATTTAAAGCCATTTTCAAGACGGACTATGCCGGAAATATGACAGGACAGGCTCGACGTTCATCATTAGCTTCGATGGCGATAGAAAAGAAGGAAGAAAGAAAGGAGGATGGATATTGTGTACAGTTAAAAAGAATTTTTGGTGAGTATAATATAGCTATATTCCTAAATAATATTTCAATTGTGGGCCCGGTTCTGATATCTGAAAAGCTCCAGTGTTTGTATTTAATCACTAAATGCTGCTAGGATGTGGATTTTACACCAGTTTAATTTTTGCCGTTTCGCTATTGACGTCCATCGCTGTCTTTTCCCGAGGAAATCACTCCCCTGGCCTGGTTGTAATGTCTCAAAAGCTCCAGTATTTGTATTCAATCAATAAATGCTGCTAGGAAGTGGATTTTACCCCATTTTTGTGCATTGATTTATTGATTATTTTTTATGTGTCGCAGCTCTAGCTGCAGTAGAGGTTTTATAGCCATTAAATAGTTTTTAAGGGTTGGATTGATACGTTGAAGGCGCTACGAGAAAATGCACCGACCACCACTGTATTACGGGACACATGTAGTCTAACCGCTCAATATAAGTTACACATCGAGACATTTATCATTGTCTGACTAACAGATAAAATTTCAACGATAACATTATTTAGCCAATGTCAGTTTTTGTGCATGATAACATTATTTTACGGTTAAAGACACTAATAATCATAGTCACAGTTATTATGTTTACATTAGCACACATTTGGCGATAGACACTGGCGGTCAGGAAGAATAGATAGATGAAAGAGTGCTCAGAGCCCTCGTGGGGGAGTCTCTGCGGGATGAGCCATCCAGGGGCAAGCTTTGAGGGGTGAGTCAACCAGGAAAAGTCCTCCTGCAGGACGAGTCATTCAGTGAGGGAAACCGTGAGAGCATCAGGGAACCGCGAGGGGCGACGACGTCCGTCCAGTAGGCTGACGATGGGGAAGAGGTGGAGCGAGCGCCCAACTCCTGCATGTGGCATGCCAAGCCACCATCTCAGGCCGGTGAGGGACGACTTTCCTGACATGGAGTCCTTCCAGCGGATACTGTGCTGATCGGTGGGTGATTGAAGAAAGTCTTGAATAACATCCTGTGTTTATATGAACAAAAGTCAGGCTGACCTGGCAAAAGATCTCAGGCGGTGTGTTTTTGCCAAAACGATGTTGAAAGAAACCAGGTGCGTCCCGTTTATGGCTGTACTGTGTTTTGCTCAGCCTATAAATGGTTGCGGACTTCTCATTAAAGGGAGAGTTCCCCTCCTATCTGAAACCAACGCATCAGAGTCAATTTTGTTCCGACTCCGATAGACTCCCTTATTACAAACATTAGGATTATTAGTTTTACATTATCATATATTTGCTTGCAATGAAGAATGCTTTGCTTAACTATCAAACTTTGTTTCATCTTATATATGGTTGCTTGCAACGAAGTAAATGCTTTGCTCCTGAGAACCTTAGTTAGACTAAACACCAAAATGCCTTGGTCCTAGGACTTCTTGGAGTGGACTAAAAACAAAAAAGATTCAAAACACCTTGAGCTACACATGACTTTCAGACCTTCATTTGTTTTAACTATATTGACGTCTCACTTGTTTCCCACCCCTTTCCCTGGAGAGTTGAGACCTCCGTTGTAACCTGGGTTCTTGAAGTTAATAAACAAGAAAAGAGGTGTGAGGCGGGGACTCGGGATGACCAGTTCTGTTCTCTGTTCTCCTTGCAAAAAGAAATCCAGAAGATTGTGTTTTGTCTTTATTTGTGCATGCATTTAGGAATGCCTATTGGTGACCCTATCACACACATTTATGATACAGTGGTCTATACTTTATCTATTTTATATATATATCTATATATATATATATATATGACCGAGAAGCTTTTTTAAAGGTATCTTCATACCACCTCCATCCAAACCCTAGCAAAGTCTCATGCAAACAATTCAAAATCTACCCTCAGTCTAAACTTCAAGCTAAATCGTTTTTAAAAGTTGAGAGCTATTTCATCCAAAACAAAACTATGCAAGGAGGAAGGGACTGGGATGTGACATCTGACAAAGTGACACGTTCGCTAACACTGGCTTTACTGTCTGACTAAAAAACATTCTCGCGTGGTCCATCCGAAAGCCATGTCCTTTTACCTCCACTTGTTTGTAGTTGTGTCTCCAACACAATGACAATGCGAGTGTAGCTGAAAGGACACACACATGGAATTTAAGGAGCAAATGTCATTAAATGAAGTAAATATTTAATGGAGGAATGACTTTTGTTATCTATAATCCTTATAAAGTGTGATTTATGGGTGTGTGTGAGTGTGTGTGTATGTTAAGATTCTCTCGCTACGTTTGTCCAAACCGTACAACTAGAGTGTTGAAAGGTTTTTATGGTGGCCAGAAACGGCTGTCGGATCCTAATAGACAAGTGATTGAATTCCTTCACCTTCTCTAAGTGTGTAAACTCAACTTTTATTTGTTACAGCTGAAAGCAGAGTTGATGTATGAGTCGTTGTTTTTACATGAAACGGCTGTCGAATCCTAATAGACCAGTCATTGAATTTCTTTAACAATGATAAAAGATCTAAATAGACAGGATCAGGTGGGTGACACGAAAGTCAGGGATTGGCTGAGACACAATAGGGCAGGTCACAACAAGTGAAATCAATGGGTGATCAGAAGGAAAAGCCAGACAGAGGAAAACGGCAAGAAAAATCAAAAAGCCCAAAACAAAACCCAAAAGAACCTAAACATAACAATAGTGGGTTCAAATAACATAAGTAATCCCATTCTTACAGCTCAGAAAAGTCTTCCTCTGAGATCTTTTTTATATAGTGTTATGTTTCTTTTTACTAAAAAAGTAACACTGTAACACTAATCGGTTACATGGAAATCTTTTTCACCAAAAACTGTTTATTAACGGAGTATATACTACTTCTGACTACACCTTTATTTAATAAATGTAATGTACAGTAATCCCTTGAATATCGTGGATAAGGTAGACCACATATGGCCGTGATAATTGAAAAAACACGAAGAAAATATTATTTGTACCATACATGTTTTCGCGCCTATACAAAAATACAAGTACACAAGTACAGTGGTACCCCGACATACGAGCATTTCGAGATATGAGTAAAATTTCGAGCGAATAATTATCTCGA
This sequence comes from Stigmatopora argus, assembly GCF_051989625.1. NCBI lineage: Eukaryota > Metazoa > Chordata > Actinopteri > Syngnathiformes > Syngnathidae > Stigmatopora > Stigmatopora argus. The sequence continues at coordinate 2,043,575 of NC_135400.1, forward strand.
GATACGAGACAAATTTCAAGATACGAGAAAGCCAGGTGGCCAAGACATGAGAGGCTGTTTATGATTTTAGCCCACTGTCTTTTTTGCCGCATCTCTTTCGTGTATAACAGATATCTATGAGCACTGGGCGGAGCGTTGCATTTTTTTCAGTGGTTTTTTTCCCGTCACTCAGCGCGAATGGCGTAGCGATCGCTAATACGAGGAGTATATATTACTTCTCGTTGCCAAGTGGTCGTGCGTTATCCTATTGTGAAGACATTTGTATGCATCATTTTCAGAATATTTTGAATGGAATACAAAAGCAAACTACCCTCGACATGTTCCTTTTAGCTGCATCTGAAAGTCAGGGTGGAGGCGGGGCAAATAGAGCCAACCCGGCCGGGAGAAGAAAGGTATCAAACTTTAATACAAAATTAGAAGTTTAGTGTAAGGTTAGATTAAACTTATTTTTGAGTGTCTGCATCGTAATCCAAGTTCATTTAAATTTGTTTATGTTATATTACGATTCACCGGTGCAAAAACTTGATTTAAATCATGATAATAATAGTCCAAGTCCTTTTTGTCAGATTTGAGAGGCATTGGTATAATCGATGGAATCTTCAGGGGGCGCCATAGGGGCAACAGGAGGAGCTTCTTTCAGCGAGAAGCTTTTGACCCACAAGGAACATGGCGACCAAGGTTTCTTTTCTTGTGCAAATATGCTTTTGTACAATGACATGACACTGTCAAGACGATTGCCAAATTCAATGACTCCAACCATGTTCTCATCAATCTCCTTGTTGCAAACTGCATTCCATACTGAAGATCTCCTGTAGATGTCTTAAAGGAAGACCTTGTTCTTCATCCTTATCCACGTCGTCGTCCGCTGCATCTTCGTCCTAACTCCCTGATCGGATAATTTCGAAGAGGTCCTCATCAGTAGGGGGAGGTTCTGAGTGGCTCTCGAGCAGTGTGTTGACGTCATTAGGCCAGCTTCACGGCCTTATATACGGCGTAAATCCCCCATAAGGCTGGTTAATTTTTATTCCTAGTGGTTACCACTCGCTTGGTGGCCTTGGAAAAGGATATTGTTGTCCTTTTCAGAATGTTCGCTTCTTCTTTCTTGGTATAAAACATGGTAGATTCATTTATGCCATAATGGCGAGCTATGCTTTTAGCATATGTACCAACGTCACTTTTTTGGTCACTGACATCGTGTCTAATTTTTTCTTGGGATCATTGGATGCCTTAGATTGCCCAGGACGCTTAGGAGGCATTTTCAACGGCGACTCAAAATCCAAACAAGGCTGGAATAGGCCTTTCTCCACAGGTGATGGGCTCGCAACAAAACAGGAGAAGGCAAGATTTCCTTCTCTGCCATTTATATTATTCGGCTTGTTACGGTGAAATATCGCTTCTTCTTCAGCGCTGAGTGCCACCCAATTCAGCGCTGAATTAGAAGTAGGCCATGAAGTCCTCCATTTTTTATCCCCTGTCTTCAGCTTGCGAGTTTCAGCATGATTTTTGAAAAAAAATCAGAACTTTTTTTATACTTAATGTAACAAACTGCAATATAGTGAAACCGCGAATTTTGAAGCCGCAAAGTGGTGAAGGATGAGAGTAGTCACATACTGAGATTTTCTATAGAATTGTGTTTAACATTTGATCTCCAGGATTGAGGGGTTATGGTCAAGAATGGCTAAAATGATTTTGTCCATGTATTTCCTCAAGCGAAGGTTGTTCTCCTCCTGTCCTTTCAAAGCATCAACCAGCTGAAAAAGAATAACACAAAAAATAGTATCAATGTGAATTGCAATGCTGTAAAGGAAAAACGTTAACAAACCTCATCTCTTGATGCATTGTCAATCTCAGCAGCCAAACACTGGACCTTTGAGTGAGACGATAAGAGGGTCTTTGCTTCATACAAACTCAGACTTAGAATCTGAGCATTCAAGTCATCATTCTGATCTCGCAATTTATGGTTCTTCTGTGGAATTACAAAAAAAGAGTTCCTGTCAGAGAGTATTTTAGTTAAAACAAGCTGTTGATGTTACCAGTTACAAGGAACTCTTGGGATTGAACCTCGCTGAAAAACTATCTAATTTTCGTTTATATAGTTAAGCAGAGGGGCTCGGCTTCCCTGGTCCCACCTGCTTGGGCGAGGTTGTTATTGCGCATGTTTTGGTAATCTATTTGCGTAAGGAACCCTTGAATGGGTGACACAGGAACGCCAGATTTAAATAATGCAGACCCGAACCAATTGCCTGAATCAAACCAGAATGGACATGCCTTTTGCCCACAAGATGGCACTACTGCTGCCACAATCAGAATCCTCTTTCAGAAGAAAATTGTCTTTTCTGTTGTGGAGAGGCGTGTGAGTGGGCCGCAATTTATTATCACTGCATCAGCAACGAAAAAATGCAGCTCAACTCAGTGAGGTTGTACCGCAACAAGCTTTAAATGGAAGCTTGAGGAAGTTCCCACTTCTCTGGCACGCATACAAACACACAGCAATCTCTGTCACACAGACTCACTGATGGGTCTTCTGAGTGCGTGGATGTGCTCGACTTCTCTGACAATTGACCAAATCCCTGATCTGTTGACCGTGCATGTTAGCCAAGTCTCTTGAATCAAAAAAGGTTGAAAACCCATTCAGGCTCCAGTTTACGTACAAACTGTGCACTAAACACTCGGCGTATTATGGTTCCACAAATCGCATGCACTTGTTACACCCTGCATTCGATCTTGACACACAGGGGGAAATAATCAGAACAGCAACATGTTGTTGTTACTTCAATCCAAACTTTTACTGTAATCAATTAACACAAAAACCCATAACATACAATTCAACCCATATATATACATTATCAACACGTTAGAACCCAAAACATAATGTACAATTACACCTATATATATAAATATATATATATTCAACACTTTAGAACCCAAAACACAATGCACACACACACTCGTTCAACACACGGTCATAACTTGTCATATCTTTTCCCATTACAACTTCCAGTAGTCCTACTATTATTCAACAGGGCAAACAATGCAATATCAACAATATAACATCCTTTCTATGACCGTTATAGACACTGTCAACGATAATGGTGGCCGAAGGTAGCGTGCTAAATGCTATTCCATGTGCGTGCCCCGAGACTCTCACATTCACGCCCGTAATTCAAAAGTAAATAAACATTAATAACCATTATCTCTTTTCTCACACGCTAAACAGTGTATATTACAAACCCCAAACTCAAACAGCCTTTACAACAAACAGCATACCTTGACACACAGGGGGAAATAATCAGAACAGCGACATGTTGTTGTTACTTCAATCCAAACTTTTACTGTAATGATTCAACACACCTCCCGTGCTTCAAGCTATTTGCTAAGACATCAATAATCGAATACCGATCTACTTTAACATGCCCCACACTTGCCATGTGGATCCAAGGATCACCAATCGAACACCGATACACACATTCAATCCAAACTCGTCATAGCTTCTTTACATGCAATCGTTAATAAATCAAACACTCTAGCATGTCACACTAATAAATCAAACACTAGTATGTCACACTAATAGATCAAACACTCTAGTATGTCACACTCTCCCCCACAAAAATAAATGTCGTCCCGACATCAGTATATTCCAAATATCTTCCCCTTGTTGGTTGTAATGTTGAACAGTCTAGCGAACTTGTCATTTCACATCCTCTTCTGTAAACTGATACTCATGAAAACTCCAGGCGGCAAGGGCCACAGTTCAAATATAATCCACAACTCGTACGGTCCACGTTCACTGGATGGAAACTGTAATCACAGTCGTAACAGTCCATGTTCGCATAATACATGCCACCCTTGTAGGCTCAAGCCTGTTGGAGTCCATACATAAAGGGTGGTTGAATGTAATATGGCTGCAGGTGTACTAACCAAGGAACCACTCCTGGTGCAGGGTAAGCAGGTACCAGCTGATGTGGTGACTGAGTACTATAACAGGAGGGGACACCAAGCTGATCATAGGTCGTTCGTCGTGGTGGATGTCTCTCCCTTCTTGGCCGTTCATAAGTCAACGCCTCAGGTTCATTCACAGTGGTTGGCGGAGAGGTCTCTGATAAATGATCATCACGAGGATCTTCAACAGCCAGATTTGTTCCCTCACCAGGCAGGTCCTCCCGCTGATAGTCATCTTCTCGTTGTACTGGTCCGGAAGCAGGGCCCTTCACTCCGAGTCTCCGATTCGCTGACAGTGGCCTGTGCTTAGACTCCATCCCTTGGGCATCTCCCTCATTTAGCACCTGGAGGGGCTTGTAGTGAAAGTCATCTTCGTAACCACTGTCTTGGTCTGTCTCTTGAAGATGAGATACCGGCTGCTGTTTATTTCTCTCCATACTCTTGTCAATTTTTCCTCCTTCTGGTGTCAGGTTTTTTATCAGGATGCGCTCTCCTGGTTGTAGCACGGAGCTCCTCACTTTGGTGTCATAGTGCTTTTTACCTCGTTCTGCAGCGTTTCGTACACTCACGGTGGCAATGGTGTACGCCTCCTCCATCCCTTGTCTCCCTTTCTCCACTTTGGCCTTGTATAACTCCAGTTCATCGCGATAGGCGCGGGCTGCACGGGCGTCTACGAGCAGCTTCAAATTCTCCTGCTGGAGCCTCTTTATTTCTTCCTCCATGTTTTCCTGCTGGTGTCTGTTGTCCAGCAGTTGTTCATTCCTCTCTTCTAGCTCTTGTCTAAGTCGTCTGATCTTTGCCTTTGAATCGGCAGGTTCCACCATCAGGTGTTGCTGAGTTCCCACCTGCTGCTGCTGCATGCTGGGAGGATTGACGATGGCCAGTGGACTGGGTGTGCCACAAAGCACACGAACCACACCTTCCCTTTCCTGAGTTAGCTCTGCTATAGTCTCTTCTTTTAGTGGTCTGCCTCCTCGGATTTTACATCCAGCTTGGAAATGTTCTCCACTCCCACACCGATAACAATGTGTGCACTTCACATCTCGCCCTCCCTGCTGACAAGCAAAACACCTTGGGACATAAGCAGGGCGGCTAGTGTTCCAGGGGGGTGCTGGGGGCTTGCTGTAGTAATTTTGTTTTGCAAAAGGTGGCTGGGGCTCCCTAACTGGTCTTCTAACTGAAGGTGGGAGGTAGGACTGAGGCTGAAACATAGCCTGCTGTAGTGTCTTTCTGATCTGAGCTATCTCTGCACTGAGATCTTTAAGAGAAGCAACACTTGCCTTAAGTTCAGTCAACTCCGCTCGTACCTCACGGGACACTTTTGGTTTTTCTTCTCCAGGGCAATTGGTAGGTCGTAGTTCTTCTAAGTGCACCTTGCTAATATGTGTCGCTGCCTGTGGGGTACTAAACTTCTTTTTATTTCTCCTTTCTGTTTCATTAGCACAGGCTACATTTAACCGCTCTAGCAAAAGCTCATCTGAAGTCTTACAGTTCAGCAAGAGAGGCTGCATATCTACTCTAACACTGTCACTCTGGAGACCAGTGAGTATCGTGTGCAAGCACATACGCTGGACTAAACTTGGGTTGTACTGGATTCCTGATTCTGATTCTCGAGATGCAAACAGTACCTTCTGCCTAAGAACTAAAACTCGCATTAAGAAACTTTGAGGAGTCTCTTTGATATGCTGCACTTCTGAAGCTAACTGCACATAGAGGTCGGTAGCACTCCTTTCCTGAAAATGAGCGCGTAGGATGCGTTTGAGTGTGGGAAGAGTGAGGTTAGGTTTCTCTTCCAAATAATTACGTAGCTGCAAACTGGGGGAGATAGCTCTGATAACTGCATCAATAATTTCCACATCTAGGTAACCCCTATTCAGTCCATTTTCAATTTGATGAACAAGGCTGGAGAATGTCAGCTTGTCCCTTTGGCCTGGTTCACCTATCTGGCCAGCAATTTTGAAGTCCTTGCGCCAGTATGAGCTTGGCTGGGGCTGGGGAGACACACCCCCTTGAGGGTCCGCAGCATCTGGTAGCTGGGGCAAAGTTATTGGAGTCTCTTCCAATCTTGATCCTTGCTTTTCGTTTTCATCTATTTTGACTTCATGCTTCATATCTGATATTTTATCTTTCAGTTTCAACAATTCAGACATGCCTTCATCCTCTACTTCCTCTAGTTCTTCTCTTTCTAGGTACTTTACAATGTGAGCCACTAATGATAGACGTGATTTCCGTTTAACACTTCTTAATATGTTAAGAAAATCACATATTTCCAGTAGGTTATTTTCCGTCAGGTTGTTCCATGTTCCTACCACCTCTTCGAGTAACTGTTCCATTTTGTTGACGATCTAGGAGCTCTGTTGACTGTACAGGAGTGAACTCTGAACTGGCACGTCTTTACTGTCCATCTGATGATCTCGTAGGCCTCAGATGACAAGTACTCAACCGCCAACTTCCAGTTCTTCTTAAACAGCAACACCTCCTCTCACTGCCATCGGCCTGGTTTTGTGGGGGGATTTAGCTGGCTCAGAATTCAGTGAGCAGGTCTTGGACACTGGACATCTGAACAGCAATCCCAGCGGTGCCTCCAAAATGTTACACCCTGCATTCGATCTTGACACACAGGGGGAAATAATCAGAACAGCGACATGTTGTTGTTACTTCAATCCAAACTTTTACTGTAATCAATTAACACAAAAACCCATAACATACAATTCAACCCATATATATACATTATCAACACGTTAGAACCCAAAACATAATGTACAATTACACCTATATATATAAATATATATATATTCAACACTTTAGAACCCAAAACACAATGCACACACACACTCGTTCAACACACGGTCATAACTTGTCATATCTTTTCCCATTACAACTTCCAGTAGTCCTACTATTATTCAACAGGGCAAACAATGCAATATCAACAATATAACATCCTTTCTATGACCGTTATAGACACTGTCAACGATAATGGTGGCCGAAGGTAGCGTGCTAAATGCTATTCCATGTGCGTGCCCCGAGACTCTCACATTCACGCCCGTAATTCAAAAGTAAATAAACATTAATAACCATTATCTCTTTTCTCACACGCTAAACAGTGTATATTACAAACCCCAAACTCAAACAGCCTTTACAACAAACAGCATACCTTGACACACAGGGGGAAATAATCAGAACAGCGACATGTTGTTGTTACTTCAATCCAAACTTTTACTGTAATGATTCAACACACCTCCCGTGCTTCAAGCTATTTGCTAAGACATCAATAATCGAATACCGATCTACTTTAACATGCCCCACACTTGCCATGTGGATCCAAGGATCACCAATCGAACACCGATACACACATTCAATCCAAACTCGTCATAGCTTCTTTACATGCAATCGTTAATAAATCAAACACTCTAGCATGTCACACACTCAACAATGTAACAGTTATTTGTAATGCCGTGTTCAGAGTTACGTACTGCGAAAAATTACCTGAATCAATCACTCGAATTCAATCGTTTTTCCAGATGGTGAAGTAGCCTTGAGGATCCTTGAACCGCTCCATGCCAGTGACAGTTGTACAAATATCTATTTTGTACGCCAAGTTCGATGACCAAACATTTGCCCATCAAGTTGTAAAGTCGTCAAGCAAGGCAAGGGAAGGGAAGTTATATTGGAGAAGGAAAAAGTACAACAACTGCTTCCAAATGACCATCAACTAAGTACGACATTCACACATTCTGCTGGATCCGACCATCTCTGCCTGTTCCTCACCCCCTCATTCACCCCACTCCGGAGGCTAACAAGGCCACAAATGAAGATATAAAAACATGGCCTGAGGACGCCCTTTCTCAGCTGCAGGACTGTTTTTGCCGCACCATTTGGGAACTTTTTGAACACCACAACCTCCAGGACTACATGGACACTGTACTTTTCTACATCAAAAACTGTACGGACACTGTCACTGTTAATAAACGTATCCGTGTTTTTCCTAACCAAAAACCCTGGAAGACCAGTGAGACACAGGCACTCATCAAATGCCGTAACACCGCCTTCAGGTCAGGGGACAAGTTCGAATACAGCGCTGCCAGAGCAGACCTGAAGAGAGCATATACAAGGAAAATTGAGGAGCACTTCACAGAAAATAACCCAAAGAAGATGAGGCAGGGAATACGACACATTACCAATTACAATGACAATAATGTGTGTTATCGCAGATGCCCCACTAGAAGAGGAAATGAACCGTTTCTTTGCCCGCTTTGAGACTGACAAATCGGATTCAGTCTCAACACATCCACCACCCTGCAGCAGTACACTGAAGCTTCAGGAACATGAAGTGAGACAGGTACTGCAGACTGTGAACAGCAGGAAGGCTGCTGGCTCTGACAGAGTACCTGGGAAGGTGCTCAAAGCCTGTGCTGACCAACTGACTGGGGTTTTCACAAAGATTTTCAATTGTTCCCTGCAACAATCCATCATCCCATCCTGCCTGAAATCTGCCACCATTATCCCTGTCACTAAAAAGCCAACCATTGACAGCCTGATGATTATAGGCCTGTTGCACTTACGCCTGTGATCATGAAGTGCTTTGAAAAGGTGGTCGCCCGCCACATCAGAGATACAATCCCTCCCTCAGTTGACCCTCACCAGTTTGCTTATATACCAAACAGGTTCACTGAGGACGCCATCGCGGTAGCTCTACACACAGCACTGAGCCACCTGGAGCACCATGAGAACTATGTGAGGATGCTTTTCATTGACTATAGCTCAGCCTTCAACACTATAATACCGGACATTCTGGCTGACGAACTCCCCCACCTTGGACTATCCTCTTCCATCTGCTGCTGGATTAAGAACTTTTTAACCAACCGTCCACAAACTGTTAGAATTGGTCCCCACCTCTCTTCCTCCATTACACTCAGCACTGGATCCTCTCAAGGCTGTGTACTAAGTCCTCTTCTATACTCCCTGTACACATACGACTGTACACCGACCCACCAGTCTAACTCCATCATCAAATTTGCCGATGACACCACTGTGGTCGGACTCATCTCAGGGGGGGATGAGTCTGCTTACAGAGATGAGGTCAACAAACTGTCTTCGTGGTGTTTGGTGAACAATCTCACACTAGACACCATGAAAACTAAAGAAATAATCCTGGACTTTCGCAAACCCTGGCCCCACTCCATTTCCTGAGGGTACTCAGGAGGAACAACTTGGACACTAAGCTTCTGGTAACCTTCTATAAAGCCACTGTGGAGAGCATCCTGACATACTGCATCACAGTGTGGTACGCTGGAAGCACGGCAGCAGACAGAAAAGCCATGCAGAGAGTGATCAACACCGCCCAGAAGATCATCGGCTGCTCTCTGCCCTCACTGGATGACATTGCCAGCACTCGCTACTTCAGCAGAGGCGGCAACATTGTAAGGGACCCATACCTCCCTGGAAACAACCTGTTCCAGCTGCAGCCCTCTGGCAGACGCTACAGGTCTCACAAAGCGCCTACAAATAGACTTAAGGACAGTTTTTTCCCACAGCCATCAGGACTCTGAACTTGCGTTAGCACGACACACAATCCCTTCTGTGCAATAATAATAATCGGACATAGGCCCTGTCGTCATCATCAACAACAAAAGTGTAATTGTCATCATACCAAGAAACTGCGTATGACAAAATTGGTAGTGCTACCTTCAGTCAGCCAGTAGGAGGCAGATCACCGCCCAAAGGTCTTTTCATATTACCTCACCCCGAAGTTATTACACAGAAGGGATTGTGTGTTGTGTTACCGCAAGTTTAGAGTCCTGATGGATGTGGGGAAAAAACTGTTCTTAAGCCTATTTGTCCGTACTTTGTGGGACCAATAGCGTCTGCCAGAGGGCAGCAGCTGGAACAGATTGTGACCAGGGTGGTATGGGTCCTCGATGATGTTCCTGGCTCTGCTGAGGTATCGAGGGCTGGCAATGTCTTCCAGTGAGGGCAAAGAGCAGCCGACGATCTTCTGGGCAGTGTTAATCACTTTCTGCATGGCCTTTTTGTCTGCTGCCGTGCTTCCAGCGTGTATATGTATGTATATATATATCTATATCTATCTATCTATATATATATATATATATATATATATATATAGATATATATATATATATATATATATGTATATATATGTATATATATGTATGTGTGTATGTGTGTGTGTGTGTATGTGTATATGCATATGCATATCGAGGGCTGGCAATGCATATATGTATATGTATACATCCCAGGTAGTGCTTAGGTACATCAAAATGGGAGGACCATGCGCTTTCATGTTTTTATGCATTCTGCGTCCAAACAATAACACAAGCAACAGCTCCAAGCCAATGGCTGTATGTTGAGTCCAGTCAAAATCCAGCAGACTACACATCCAGAGGCCGCAAGGTGGCAGAATTAGTTGAATCCTGTTGGCTTTCTGGACCTAAGTTCCAATGGGAACAAGACATTGTTATACTACAAAAACCCAAAGATCAAAGTCCTCAAAACCAAGTAAAGCCCCTCTTTTTGAAACATGTCCATCAGATCTCGACTCTGGGACATGCCTGGCATGTCCGTGGGAAAAATCCTTCAACTCCTCACAATGTAAACAGAACCATATGCCTGGGCTGAAGCTCAAGTTCATGGAAAAGTTGTCAATTTGAACTACAAAGAAAGGGCACCCTACAAATCACTACCAGGATCAAAGGACACACTGAGAATCAGCGAGAAGGTCCAATAAAACCCTGGGAACTACTGAGATCAAACGACACTCCTTGGAAAGAAAGTGAACACCCATGGAGGTCAAAGATCGAGCCCAGTGCAACCCAAGAAGTCAAAGCTTATTATAAATCATCCGTCACTTTCTCTTACAATTGCCCTTACATGCAAATGGAAAATGTCTTTGCTTTTCTTATTCATTTTAATGAACAATTTCCTCCTCTTGTCTTTCTCACATATTTCATACAACATAGTTGTACTTTTATCATTTTGAAAAGGGTTTAGCTGGTAGTATTGGGGACCTTGGAACTGATTATTAACTCTATTTATGAAAACTTCAAGTAAAAAATGTATTTGTTGCAGAAGTGGTTTCGTAAGTATATATAAGTACCACTGTATAGTTGAAGCCAGAAGCTTACATACACTGCAAAAACACACATTTTATTTTTTTTCTCAATGTTGCAAGCACTAAACCGCTTGTTTCAGGTCAGTCAGGATAAATGAAATCATAAGTTTTGTTTAATGTCACAATAAATGTGAGAGCAAATTTCTTCTATAATTATTTTCTTTGAATTAAAAAGAATAAAAGTGCAAGGTCTGCTTGTGTAGGAACCTTTTTCAACTTTTTTACTTCCTGTTCCATTTCCATCTCCCGAGGCTTTGCATTGGGCTCATAAGAACCCTTTCCCTTTCCAGGATGCTCCCCTTCCATCCTGAACAAATGCAAGTAGTCCAGTTCTCTGCGGAGGTCATCGATCAGCTGTAGGTGGAGGTTAAAGTAGTATGAATAGCTGAAATGTCTGTAGGCATTTTTTTTCCTATAGATGCTTCAATTACCTCTTGCATAGCCTCCTTTTCCTTATGAAACTCACGGCGGTTGTGCCAAAGTTTGTCAATTACCTTCCTATATAGGTCAATTTCATCTTTTAGCCTCAGGCTTGTATCCTCTAGCTTGTCCATCTTCTTCTGCTTATCCTAAATAAATCAGCAAAATATTACCAAAAAAGATCACATGAAACATTTTTGCAAAAATTTTAGTACAGCATGGGGATTTTGGGAATGGTAGCTACATTTGTGGCACGTACTCCACTGAAATTGTGCATCAGTCTGCAGTTTACACCTACAAACTAAAATAAGTACTTAGTGTACTTGTAATGGTTGAACATGTTAGATCAGGGGTGGGCAAACTATTCCACAAAGGGCCGCAGTGGGTGCGGGTTTTCGTTTCAACCCATTGAGAGGGCACCTTTTCACCAATCCGGTGTCCTACAAGTGCAATCAGTGGATTGCAGTCAGGTGCTTCTTGTTTTCTGCAGGAATCTCATTGGTTAAACTGTCTGTGCTATATCGGTTGGAACAAAAACCTGCACCCACACAGGCCCTCGAGGACCGGTTTGCCCATGCCTGTGTTAGATAGACCACTGATACAATACAGCCTTCGATTGCTATGGCAATGCCAGATTCAGATCTCTCTCAGTTTCCGCAAGTAGAGCATGTATTCTGCTTGGTTCAAAGGTGTGCAACAATGAGCAGAGCAACTGTACTAAAACTTTAAAATCAAAATTTGTGTAGCTGTCTTAAGACATAACAGTCATTCCTGTTTGCCAGGAATTTAGATTGGATTGGATAACTTTATTCATCCCGTATTTGGGAAATTTCATTGTGACAGTAGCAAGAAAAGGCATAGTTATAAGTTAGACGTTACAGTTGCAAAGGCCGCAGAACAACAAAGCAAAAGCACAAAGTACAAAGCAAATCAAAGTCAATGGGATCATTAAATATCACCAAATCCAATCATTAAGACAGAAAAGCAGCAAAAACACAAAACGAGCAAGAGTGGACGGAGCTACCGCCACCTGCTGCCATTTGAACGGCGCCATCTTGGTTTCGGTAGCAAAAACGGATAGACTCAAAAAGACGTTGTAAAGTTGGACAAAGCAGCCCAGCAAGCACCGGCAGTTCCTCCATCTGACCGTGGAGAGTTCTCATGCTCCCATAACAATGATGGAATGCTCGGTCTGGAGCGTTGCCTCTTTTCCCGGCACTATCGTCCACTGCTTCCAGCTGATCCTGCATGAATGACAGCGGAGGTCCCCAGCTTGTGGACTTCCTCTGTGGCTCCAGTTCTTTTTCCTAGGTCTACAATGTCTTGTGTATCTTGTGTCTGCCTTGCTACTGCAACCAAGAAATTTCCTGAATACGGGATGAAATAAAGTTCTAACCTAACCTAACCTAAAGTAACCTAATGAGATTTAAAGCTTCACCCCAAAGTGCACAAATAACAACAACTAACAAATAAACAACCAATCAATAATACCAAATAATTTATACATAAATAATCAATACACAAAATAATAATTAGTCAACACCATAAATAAGTAGAGAAGTGCACAAATAACAACAAACATAAGCGAACAGATAAGTCATCAATAAATAATAATAAAAAATAAAGAATAAATAAATAGTCAACATAATCTATAAGTAGGAGTAAACAATAAATAAATCATAGTCAAAATAATGAATAAGTAGTAGTCAACATAATAAGTCATAGTCAACATAACCCCCGGTGAGTCATCACCTTATCATGGTAGTGGGCCATTGGCCCACGTGTGTGCCAGTGATCCTTGGAGCTATATTGTCTGGGGCCTCGTTCCCCTGGTGGGGTCACCCATGGCAAACTGTTCTGAGGTGAGGGACCAGACAAAGAATGGCTCAGAAGACCTCTTATGAAAAGAAAGACTATTGAACGCTTTTTTCCCCTCGCCCTGATGCGTGTCATCAGGGCCCCACTCTGGAGCCAGGCCGGGAGGAGGGGCACGATGGGGAACACCTGATGGCTGGGCCTACACCCATGGGGCCTGGCTTTGAGCAGAGATAGCTGAGGTCCTGTTTGGTTTGGGACATGGGTGCCAGGGACATTTTTTGTGCAATTTGGGGCAATGCAGCGACTCACTAAATTTCCTAGCTCTACAATATGCAAAGGCATAAAATGCAGTTGTGCATTTTTTTTAAATTTGCGCAAAGACCTATTCATCTGCCAAATTTGGTGAAAATTCGAGCGAGTTAATTTTTCCAAAAAAGGCAATTTAGTCCGTTTTATCTTTAGAAGAACAATAGGGCCCTTCGCACTGAAGGGTGTGGGGCCCTAATTAAGACCTACATTCATCAACCAGGTGGGGGACCCCCTAAATTGGTGGCCAGCCAATCGTAGGGCACAAGGAGACGGAGAAACATTCACTCTGACACTCATACCTATCTACGAGCAATTTGGAGTTTTCAACCAGCCTACCTTGCATGTTTTTGGGATGTTGGAAACCAGAGAACCAGAGAAAACCCATGCAAGCCCAGGGAGAACATGCAAAGTACACACAGGAAGTTCGGCCTACACGTGGGATTGAACTCTTGACTTCAGAACTATGAGGCCACTGGAACCCTACGAGGTACAGTGTTGTATAATAATGCATGCTACAGAATTATATTGAAACAAAAAAAATAAGATTTATTGTATTTCTTGACGAGGCTTTGAAAGAGGCCTTAAATACTCCGAAGACAAGTAAAACTTTTAAAATCGTATCATATTTACCCAGTTAACATAGTATTTCTCACCCTCGGCTTTCAAAAGTGCACATTTCATCAGAAAAGCAACCACTCAGTGTTGGGTTCATTCTGGGATGTTACTATATGTTCATTTGGAATTAATAGGTAATGAAGCTATAATTTAAATTGTGCCATACTGTTTGGACCGAGTGCACTTTCCCCCAGTCTTCCTGTCGGGGCCAGTCAATTGTTTTCATAACTATGGACTGAACAGGACAACAAGTTCCAGGCCAGACGGATGATCTACAAGGACTCTTAAACTGCTTTGTCTCGGAATCCTGCAGATGGCGATAAATCGAATCAAACTTCCGAGAATACTCGCATTATTGTTCAAATATACTGTTGCTCTGTTTACCTTATAAATAAATTATTATGCTTACTGGTGCAAATTCTAATGCCGTTGTTTTGATTTATGATCCGCTCGGGTCACTTTTTATGCTTATTGTGCAAATTCTTACGCAGGTGTTCTGATAAAAACAGATTGTTGTGACAGTTGTTTTTATAACCTTCATGATGTTATTCGGTTAAGCTTATACAATTGTTCAAAACAGTTGAGACAGTTGTTTTTGCTTATGCAATTGTTTAAATCAGATTACCTTTGAATGTTTTGGTTATGTGCCGCTAAATGGACCGAAGAGTATGCCGCCCGTCAGAATGCTCTTGCGAACGAAGCCGCGTTGGGAGCGATTTTCCTTGCAAGTTGTAAGCAGTTATGTTGAAAGATGTTTTCCAATTTTAATTCAATATTACTAATAATGATTTAAAAGGTTTTAATCATTATTCCAACACTCAGCAAGAGTAGTCTCAAAGGACAAGGAAGTTGTCAATGTTTTGTTGGGGTTTTGGTTGGTGGAGTGTGTTTTCCTCCAACAGAGACTGGGACTGTTTGGACGATTGCTTGAGGGACCAGCCCACCGCTTCTTTGCGGGCCGGCCAGGACGACCGCCTGATTAAGAAGGAGTTTTTTTGTTTTAAGATATTCAGGGGTTTGTTTTTTCACTGTGAACCGTGCGCTAGGTCTCCTCTGGGGCCCAGCCACCCTTCCTTTTTTTTGGTTAAGAGTTTTGTTTGGGATGTCTGTTTTGTTGGGGTTTTTGTTAGTGGGGTGTCTTTTCCTTGTCTGTCCTGTTTTATGAGTTTATGTTTTTCCTACTCTCCTTCCCTTGTGTGACCAGGTGTTCGTTATTACCATCAACCACTGTCTTTGTATTTAAACCCCATGTTTCTGTGTGTCGGCGTGGAAGTATTTTCTGTTTTGGTTATGTTTGCCTGTTGTCGGTGTGCATCTCTCCCATTTTTGTCCTCCCCAGTTAAGTTTTTAGTTTTTTCCTCCCAGATTTTATTGTTTGTAGGGTTATCTTGTACTTATTTTCCCATTAAAACCTTAAGTTCTGCACCAGCACTTCCTGTTTGTTGCCTGCTTACTGCTCCTGGGTTCCGCTCCCCTCCGAAGCTGTTTCTCCAAAACTACAAAAATGTGCTTCTGTCTTAAATGTTTGAGTATTTTTACCAGTGGTGTACCGTCAGGGCCTTCAAGGCCTTCTCTGCTGACCTAAGAAATATCTGAATGATGTTAATTATATTTTGACCATGAATACTTATTAAATAATTCCAAATTGTCTGTTAGCTTCCTTTCATTGCTTTCCCCCTGGTTGCACTGCTTCCAGGTGTGATATTGAAGCATTTAACCAATCACATTTCAGCCATTATTTGTTGCCAGGGTCAGAAATCTGCCTCAAGGCCTTCACAATCAGTTCTGCTGGCTCTGCTGCATTAAACAAGCGTCAATAAGACTGTTGCTTTAACCAATCAGAATTCGATTTGGTGACACCAAGGCCTTCTCGCAGGCGTAGGCATACATCATTGCCTTCTCGCAGGCGTAGGGATACGTCATTGCCTTCTCGCAGGCATAGGGATACGTCATCGCTTTCACCAACTATGATTGGCTAGTGATAGAGTAGGCCGGCCAAAGCCAGAGTGAGCCAGCCAGAGCTCGCAAACTCCAGCCACAAAGGCCGACGGAGGAAAACAAATGGATTTGGTTGCAGATTTGCTGACGGAGCCATTTTCCAGACGGACTTTTCCAGAAAAAATCATTAAGAAAGGGCGGTCAACTCCAAAGCTAGCAAGCCTGTTACAACCGGGAAAAGGGTTTGTCCGCCACTTTCAGTTCGCTAACTACGTGCGTTACCCCTGGCTCACGAGGGACACTGCAAATTGTATTGCTGGGAGTGCTTGTTATTGGATTGGATAACTTTATTCATCCCGTATTCGGGAAATTTTGTTGTCACAGTAGCAACAGGGTGAGAATGCAGATATAGGAAAGACATTTTAGACATAAATAGATAGGTAATAAGTAAGTTAATAAATAAATAAATACATGAATAAATATATAAATAAATAAGCGTATATATATATATATATATATATATATATATATATATATATATATATATATATATATATATATATATATATATATATATATATATGCATACATACATATATAAATATATATATATATATACATACATACACATAGATGTACATGTATGCATACGGTAGGTCTTAATACTCAGCATTTTGTTTTGTTAAAGAGCCTGACTGCTGATGGGAGGAACGATCTGTGGAAGCGCTCCTTCCTGCAATGAGGGTGCAGCAGTATATTGCTGAAAGAGCTTCGGAGGGACTCCACAGACTCATGCAGGGGGTGGGAGGTGCTGTCCATGATGGATATCATGCTGGTCAGCATCCTCCGCTCTCCCACTTCCTCCACAGAGTCCAAAGGACAGCCCAGAACAGGGCTGCCCCCCCTGACCAGCTTATTCAGCCTGTCCCTGTCCCTCTGTCCAGTCCCTATTTGCCACCAATTGACATGGTGTTTGGAGCAACACTGGATTTGTAAATTTGACTTGTTTAACTAAAGCAGCAACGAGACACCAAAGCACTGCCGGACACTTACAAGCAACGTGGTCTTCAAAACTTTTGGGGAAACTCGAGTGGAGTTACAGTTCAGTGAGCAAGTGCGCAGGGAAACAGAGCGCCACAACGAAAAGGTAAAGAAAAATAGGGAATTTTTAAAAAGTTTGATAGACTGTGTAAACTTTCATTTCGGGGACACGATGAAAGCGCTCCATCCCCAAACAAAGGAAATGATGTGGAACTTCTTTCTCTAATTGCTGAGAGAAACACAGATTTACATTACCACCTGACCGCTAATAAAGTGTTTAGTGGCACGCTGGGCCAAATACAAAACAACCTGATCACTGCTATTGCTGAAGTGATGGAGGAAGAGATCAAAAGGGAAATAAAAATACTGTTTGTCTCTGTAATGGTGACTGAGTCTGTATGGTGTGCTGATGGATTTAAAGCACATTTGGATGATTTTGAATTTTGTTTTTTGCTTGACACATTTAATGGCATTTTTGAGCATTCAGATGTGCTTTTTGAATACTACAGAACAACAAACTGGATGTACAGTTTTGTCTTCAAGAGTAAAGGAGTTTTGTGACACAGTTGAGCGCAAGAGGAGCCAATATGAGGAAATCTACGAGGCCACTGAACGCAGTGCGGGTGCTCCAAGCACAAGATTCTCGCGCGCACTACCACCAACTCCATGACAGGATTCTGGACAATATTATTTGCCAGACGCGGACCAGATTTCAAGAACATGAAAGACTGATGTTTCTCTCCCTCCTCGACCCGCAAAAGTTTCGGGAATACCAGAAAACTTTCCCACATGCAGCCTTCTCCATCTTAACGCAGAGCCACGGTACACTTTTCGATCTGCCTCGGCTAAGAACAGAACTGATTGCAATGTATGCCACGGATGATTTTACATGAAAATCTCCCACTGATCTCCTTGACTTCCTTCAGCAGAAAAATCTGAGTGAGAGCATGGGCGGCTGTACACATTAGTGGGTTTGACAGTGACCATCCCCGTGTCCACTGCTTCTGTCGAACGGACATTTTCAGCCCGAAACAGAATCAAAACTTATGCCAGAAATACAACAGGACAGACTTGACTGCATTAGCTTTGAGTAATTGAAATCTTCTTGAGGAAAGAAAGGAGGATGGAATTTGTGTATAAATAAAAATGATTTTTGGTGAGTAAAATGTCTATTTTCCTAAATAATATTTCATTTTTTTAGGTTATTATTGATTATTTTTTATATGTGTCGCAGCTGTAGCTGCAATAAAGGTTTTATAGCCATAAAATACTTATTGAGGGTTGGATTTTTACATATATTGAATGTATCTCCACTGGCAACATTTTGATTGATAAAATACAAAACAATGTGACCAAATGTTGCAGGCTGCAGGCAAGGAGGGAGATGGATGGTAGTAACAAATGCACATGCCCAAATGTTTTTAGTCAACATAAACTTCACTAAACAAAACAGCATACAAACCAAAACCAGGGGAAAAGGCAATGAAACAATGAAAGTACAAAAACAAACTTACAGGGGGAAACACAAGGCATGCACGGCATGAGGAGACAAACCATGAATTGTACACGGGCAAGGCATAGGAAAACGAAACAGACAATCCGACAAGGGCACACAATGACAATGGGGTTCAATTAGACGGGTTGGCGAGACAATGAGAAGCAGGTGTGTGATATGAGAGACAGGGATTGGCTGAGACACATACGGGCAGATCACAACAGGTAAAATCAATGGGTAATCACAAGAAAAAGTCACACATCGGGAAAGAACCAAGATAAATCAAAAACTCAAAATAAACTCCAGAAGAACGCAAACCTCACAGTGAGAGCCTTTTTTCAGTGATTGGGCCTTTTTTTGGGCCGAGGCGCTCAGCCAACACTGATGCAAAGACTTGGCCCAGTATTGGGCATGAAAAGATTTTACTACCTGTGTAGTAATACAGTATGTAGGAGTGTAAAAAGTGAGAACATGCCTCGATCTCCCCTTATTCTCACCTGGTCCAGTTTTTCTGCCTGAGACTTGAGTCTATACACATTTGTTTTCATTTCTCCATTTTCGTCCTCCAACTGCTGTATCCTTTGATGGTAAAAAAAAAAAAAAGCACGCCAGTTAATTGCATTACATGTGATTGATTTTAAAACAAAAACATGGGCTTTGATATTAAAATAACAAATAATTTATGAAGATAACCCCAGGAGCAGGAGGCCGGGTCCGTTGGGGAGGTGTAGGGGATCTGGCCGCAAGGGGAGGTATTAAAATTTATGTATGAAGATGCGCAGACCCAGAACATGGTTTTTAAGTGTGTCATTCTGCCAGCACCCCCGAATGGCCTGCCAGAAAGGTGCAATCAAAGTTAAGGTAAAATAGAAATGGTCAGCATTCTCTACCACAAATGGAACCAACATCAAAACACCTTAAAAAAATCACAACACCATTTAACTAAATGCCAAACAATCCACTGCTTGGACACACTTGGATTGGATTGGATAACTTTATTCATCCCGTGTTCGGGAAATTTCATTGTCACAGTAGCAAGAGGGTGAGAATGCAGATACAGGAAAGGTATTTTAGACATAAATAGATAGAAAGAAACCAAGCCACACAACAGGTGGGGCCGAGTCGCAAAGGCCGTAGAACAACAAAGCAAAAAGCACAAAGTACAAAGCAAAGCAGAGTATATGGGATCAATAAGAATCATTAAATCAAATCATTAAGACAGAAAAGCAGCAAAAACACAAAACGAGCAAGAGCAGACGGAGCTGCCGCTACCGGCTGCCACTTGAGCGGCGCCATCTTAGTTGCAGTAGAAAAAATGGATACAGACTCAAGAAAAAGACGTTGTAGATTTGGATAAAACTGGAACCACACACAGGAAGTCTTCCACAAGATGGGGAACTTCTGCAGACTGTGTCCGAGGTTGAAAATATGCAGAGTCACTCTTCCAAGCTTATCCGCACAGTTCCTCAGTAGTCTGGAGCTGAAGAATCAACAGTAGCAGAGTAGAACCCCTCGACTCAGTCTCCGGCCTGGTAAGCGCCGACAGCTCTTCCATCTTATCCCATGATGGTTGGTCTGAAGCGTCGCTTCTTCTCCCGGCACTTTTGTCCAGCTCTGAATTTCCCGCGGCATTTAGGTGTTGCTCCTTCTGCTGTGTATTGTTCCCAGCTAGTCTCATGTGTATGACAGCATAGGCATGGCTGAATGGTTCCAAAAAAGAATTAGCAGAAAGAAGCCAGGCTAACAGAACAAAGCAAGTTGTAAAACCATTAAAGTAAAAAGTATAACGTACAAAGTAAAGTAAAAAGGAATGTATTAAGAAATATTAAAATGTAACATATTTTCACGACTATATGGCACATCGTATTTTTAGTCGCAGTGTCAGTAACGAGTGCTATTTCTGTATTTTAAACACACAAAGGACGCACCATTTTTAGACGCATATATTATATATGAATATCGAACCGCAATAGCGCTGGCTACCGGAAGCAGCTCCAGACTCTATACTCTTATACGTTCGTCCAGGCGGCCACAATCCATTCGCAAATAGTAGCTAGCTAGTAGGTAGCGTAACTATTATGGGGCTGTGTTCCATGCTTCGCAAGCCTGTGTTGATGCCGATCACCAGGCCACAATCCGAAAATAGTAGCTAGCGTAACTAGCCCGGGGGTGTGTTCCATGCTTCGCAAGGCTGTGTTGATGCCGATCGCCAGGCCACAATCCATTCGCAAATAGTAGCTAGCGTAATATATACAGACGCTCCCCTACTTACGAACATTCAACTTACGAACAACGGTACATACGAACATGTCTGCAAATTGCGTTTAAGTCCAAAAATGTTCGCAAGTCCAATTTTGTATTTCGCGTCTTTTTCGGAGTAGTACTTCTTTCCGCCGCTAATACCGACGCCTGGCGCTGTGAGAGCTCAGCTCACCCAGCATCTACCTTCTTCGTTGCAATGCGGAAGTGCGTGAATGTATCTCCAGTGTGCAAAGAACCTTTTTCATTTGTATCATTAAATATCTCATGCATCCAATATTGAATATGGTTGGTAAAAAGCTAAAGGCTTCTATTGAGGGAGTTGCAAGGAAGAGGCAAGCCATTTCATTTGAAACGAGTGGCAATAATAACGAAGCTTGATGCGCGTCAGAAAGTGGTGAGCGTTGCACATTCAGTACCATTTATAAACAGAAAGATCGAGCAGCAGGACCCAAATATTGAACGTTGCACAAAGTTTGCAAATCAATTGAATGATGCCATACAGTGCTACTGCATCATTTATGATGAAAAAAAGAAGAAAACTGTGCAATCGTCATTAGGTCGCTTCTTTTGGCCAGTTTCTAATACATAAATCTATCTCTCTCTCTACAGTACTGTACATATTCTCTCCATTTTATTATTATTATTTTTTTCAGTACAAACCAATGCGTGTTACTTATACAAGCCTTAGACAGGCTTTAGACATACAAATGCACTTATATAAACCTTCAATATACTTATATAGGCCTTAAACATAAATTATAATACAAAATATAGCACTAAATCAACTTACAAACAAATTCAATTTATGAACAATCGCTCGGAACCAATTGCGTTCGTAAGTTGAGGAGTGTCTGTATATATATAATTTATGGGTGATTATCGAACCGTAATAGCGCTGTCGACGAAAGCAGCCACAGACGCTATTTCCGGTGCGCAGTGCCTGCTGGGATAAATAGTCCTTTTGTCAATACACCCAGGTTGACGGCTGTGATAACTTGCACTAATAGTATCAATATACTACAACGGCAAACACACTAGTTTGGTGCTACATGTACCAAATGCACGCTACACCCGCACGCTAAAAACACGTTTTTAAAAAGGCAACGGAAGCAAGACTGAGTTCGGTTGTACTTTATTTAGCCATTTTACAATGTAGTCACGTCATCATCACCCACAAAACCATCAAAGTCCTCATTTTCTGTGTCCGAATTGAACAATTGTCCATCGAAAACGCTGAGTTTAATACGTTCGTCCAAGCGGCCACAATTCATTCACAAACGGTAGCTAGCTAGTAGCTAGCGTAACTATTCCAAGGCTGTCTTCCATGGTTCGCAACTGTGTTGATGCCAATCGCCAGGCAACAATCTGTTCACAAATAGTAGCTAGCTAGTAGCTAGCGTAACTAGTATTCCAAGGCTGTCTTCCATCCTTTGCAACTGTGTTGATGCCGATTGCCAGACCATAATCCATTCGCAAATAGTAGCTAGCTAGTGTTGATGCCGATCGGCAGGCCACAATCCATTGGGTGTATTGACAAAAAAAACTAAAATACCCAGCAGTCACTGCACAGTACTTTATCTGCGGGAAAATAGTAGAGTCGGGGGCTGCTTGCCATAGTTGTCCTATCGACGGATTTATTTTATTTTATCGTGATAACAATTTTAGTATTGGTCCATCTATAAAGCGCACTGGATTATAAGGCGTCCTGTCTATTTTGGAGAACATTTCAGAATTTTATGTGCGCCTTATAGTCGTGAAAATACGGTATTTACATTTTTAAATATATACATTAGGGCGGCCCGAAGGGGAGAGTGGTTAGCGCGTCAGCCTCACAGCTCTGGGGTTCTGGGTTCAAATCCAGGTCACGTCCACCTGTGTGGAGTTAGCATGTTCTCCCTGGGTCTGCGTGGGTTTCCTCCGGGTACTCCGGTTTCCTCCCACATTCCAAAAAAACATGCATGGTATGCTGATTGGATACTCTAAATTGCCCCTAAGTATGGGTGTGAGTTTGCCTGGTTGTCCGTCTCCTTGTGCCCTGCGATCGGCTGGCCACCGATTCAGGGTGTCCCCCGCCTCTGGCCCGGAGTCAGCTGGGATAGGCTCCGGCAAACCCCGCGACCCTAATGAGGATAAAGCGGTTCAGACAATGAGGGATGACAATATATACATTATTTTAGGTGTTATTACATTACAGTCTTCATATGCTTATAACTATAATCCTTATAAAGGGTGATATATGGGGGTGTGAGTGTGTGTGGGTATGTTTGTGTGTATGTTAATATTCTCTCGCTACGTTTGTCCAAACCGTGCAACGTAGAGAGTTGAATTTTTTTATGGTGGCCAGTAACGGCTGTCGGATCCTAATAGATGATTGAATTTCCTCACCTTATCTAAGTGTGTAAACTCAACTTTTATTTGTTAAAGCTGAAAGCAGTGTTGATGTATGAATTGTTGTTCTTAAATGATGTCCTCTAAACGCACCGCGTGGCTGATTGGTCGTAACGTAGAACGCCTTTCCACGTCCTTTACAAACGTAATTTTCGGAAGAATTTCCGCCAGCGCGTTTCCCGGTACTCCCCGAAACACTTTTTTCCCCTGTCGTGACGGGAGTTATAAAACATCCACCCATCCATAAATCAAGTTTTTATCTATTCTTTAATCCTTATAAAGCGTGATTTGTTGATGGATCTGTGTGTTTGTGTGTGCACCTGGAAACCACACTGAAGTGCTTCCGTTTAGTCAGTTCCGCTTGAAGTTAGTTGCATGAACTACGCAACAGCACCGCTATTGTGTGTTTTTATTTTCGTCATATTTTCACTTTGGTTTACAATGCTTTACCAAAAATAACACCCAAACATTGCTTGAACAGGTAAATTTGTTAGTTTTCCTTAATTTTTCCTAAAAGCCATACTCTTGCTGCTGTATATATTATACATTCCTTTTTTGCATACTTTACATACATTTTCACCAATTATGCCAAAAAAGAGCAGTTCTCATTTCGTATCGAGTTGGGAAAGGCGTAAACAATTGAAGTGCACCAAGATGGTAGCACAATCTTCTGTATTCCAAAGTGATGGCGAGGCTTCCACCTCGGTGGTAGCTCATGATTCTGCATCTATATCATGGTTACATAGCCCCAACCATGCTCAGATGCCTATTACTGAGAGTGTGGACTTAGCAGGGGCAATATCAGCTGTGGGGCCTGCATGCGTGTAACTGAAAATTTCCTTTCTCATCTAACCCATTTTTCAAAAGATATTTTTTTTAATAGCGCAACAATTGTCTTTTGGTTCTAAAGTAGGGGGCGGCCTGGTGGCGCGAGTGGCTAGCCCGTCGGTCTCACGGCTCTGGGGTCCTGGTTTCAAATCCAGGTCACGTCTACCGGTGTGGAGTTTGCATGTTCTCCGCGGGCCTGTGTGGGTTTCCTCCGGGTACTTCGGTTTCCTTCCACATTCCAAAAACATGCATGGTAAGCTGATTGCACAGTCTAAATTGCCCCTAGGTATGGGTGTGAGTGTGCATGGTTGTCCGTCTCCTTGTGCCCTGCGATCGGCTGGCCACCGATTCAGGGCGTCCCCTGCTTCTGGCCTGGAGTCAGCTGGGATAGGCTCCAGCACCCCCCACTACCTTAATGAGGATAAAGCAGTTCAGAAAATGAGATGAGATGAGAATGAAGTAGGGTTCGGTGAATGCGCAAATGAAACTGGTGGGGTTCGGTAGCTCCAACAAGGTTAAGAACCACTGATTTAAGAACTTGGTTATGTCAACCCTTTTCTCAATAACTCCATTTACTGCCATGCTGACCATACTTGTGCACACATTTAAGATTTATGCATAGTAGTAGTTTTCCGCACTATAAAGTGCACTGCATTATAAGGCACACCCACAATGAATTATATATTTCATTTTTTTCCATATATAAGGCGCACCACATTATACGGGTCTACAGTAGAGGCTAGGGTTACGTTCATAGCTATAGGGCGCACTTAAAAGTCAATTTTTTTCTCTAAAATGGTCAATGCGCCCAATCGGTCGGTGCGCCTTGTCTGTGCACTAAATTGAATTTTTATATGGCCCTGACAGCTTGAGTGACTGGTTTTATTTCTTGCCGGCACGCTACTTATTGCGATAAACCCAGCGGATGTTCACCCTAAAAATAGCCTCCCCGCGCATTCCAAGCATTACGGCAATTCCATTCAAAACATCCCAGGGGAGTGGCAAGGCATTTGACTTCCGTGTGGCCGCAGCGCTTTTAACCCTCAAAAACACTCTCAATACTCAAAGAAACAGCATATTAGAGCTATACAGAGGAACTGCCTGACGTGAATGACAACATAATGCGCGTGTGAATGCTTGGAAAATGGACTGAAGCCATGGATCGAACACAATTTAACAGCTTTGCTAACGGATTGCTAACAGATTGCTAACGGATTGCTAACGGATTGCTAACGGATGGGCAACATAGTAGATCGGGCAGGCAGCATCGCACGAGTTATGTGAAGACTTGGAATGAATTGTCGATACCGATATAACAGCGAGGAGAATCAAAGGCTTGGGAGTGATGCATGTCGCGAGTTACAAGGGATTGTGGATGACTGGGCTCAAGTGTCGGCCAGCACTGTTGTTCGAGCTTTCGCAAAAGCTGGCATCAAGTTCCCGGAACACACAACTCTGACTGACAGTGAGAGGGAGCATAGCATGTTCAATGCCCAACTCTTTAATACAGAAGAAGAGCAGTTTGACGGATCTGTAGATGTTTAATTGCTGTAACTTCTATTAACGTGTGTACCATTTACCTCAATAAAGCATTATCAAACTTAATTTTGCTCATGCTGTCTTTAAAAAACATGCTAGCGGCTAACCTAATTTACGCTAGCGGATAGCATAACATATGCTAGTGGCTAGCATAACATAGGTACGCTAGCATAACATATGCTGGCCTAGTGTCATGCTAGCGCCTTTTCTGAAGAAGCGCCCAATGTATTGACAAAATACAGAAAATATACCCGCAAATGAGACTGCGCTCTATCAGTCAATGCATTTTATAGATGTGAAAATATGTTATATATCCCAATATGCAGCACAAAATGGAGTCTCCGGCTGCTTACCGTAGTTGCGAGACCTGTTGCGGCTCAATATTGATCCATATATAATATATAGTTCGCAGTCTAGAATGAATGCTCTTTTGACACCAATCTAGCGACTGGAGTTCTTTTGTCAATCCACCCGGAATGACGGCGAACACCGAATTAGTGTTTTGGTATGAGCACTACTTCCCTCGTCCTCGCCTGCTTCACTGCGATTGGGTCCTATCCTCGTAACCTCGCCTCGAAGTCTCCCCAAAGACGTAACAGAACGATCCGACCAGCATGGACCCAGCGGGAAGCGACCGACGCTGTCGCCGACGACAGCCATCCAGTTCCCAATCCCCCGATTATCGGCCCCTTCCCCCACTCCCTCTCTCCTGGCTACTCTCCCGGCTAGGAGTTAGTCCTGGACCTCGCCCGTCCGAGCTCCGCGCTGGACCTCGCCCGTCCGAGCTCCGCGCTGGACCTCGCCCGTCCAAGCTCCTCGCTCGACCTTGCAATCCCACGCCTCGCCACGGCCCGGCGCTGACACCCGCCGGACGGGCCACTCCCCTGCCTCCTCATGGCCTGGCTCGGACGCCCGCTGGACCGGCTGCTCCCACGCCTCGTCACGGCCCGGCGCGGACCGGCCACTCCCACGTCTCGTCACGGGCCAGCGCGGACACCCGCCGGGCTACGTTTCGCGGTACTACCCGCACTCCCTAAAGCATTTTTTCTTTTTCATGGACATTCGGCTTTGGGACGTCTAGGATCCGTCCCTTAGATGGGGGGTAATGTTAGGACTAGCTTGTTATTGTTGTTCCATTGAAAAATAACACGGTTTTTCTCAGTATAGTTGAAACTGATGGTGTAAATAAAGCTTCGGCAGGGACCGTATGACTCAATGGGAAAAAAATAAGTACAATGATTTATACTACAAAATTTAAAGTTGTTCAGAGAAATGACCAGAGTAAGTGCTGAAGAACATGATGTCAGGGAAGTTTTAGAATACAGGTTTAAACAAACCCCACACAAACAATGTAATTTTAACATACATTAATGTAATATAATAATAATAAAAATAATAATAATAATCATAAAAATCAGACATAGGCTTTGTCATCATCATTGACTCGACAAAAGCCTAATTGTCATCATACCCAGAAACTGCGAAGAAAACTACTACAACTAAAAGACTTCAGTTTTATCAAAAGCCGGTGATGCGTCTTATGATTGGTGCGCCTTTTATACTGATCAATGCTTTAGTTAATCATTAAATGAAATTCTCTTCAGCACAGCTCCATCTAGTTGATGTATAACACAACCACAACTAATATTCCATCTAGTGGATGTATAACAGCCCCCTACTACTACCACATGTAATTAATATGGCTCAAAGTGAGTAGCTGTTCAAAGCATTAGCAATTTGTTTTTATCTTACCTGGTACAAAGAAAATCTATCTCTCTGTTCCTGTCCCTCTCCATCTTGGAGTAAACGTCACAGTGTCTCTTTGACTCTTCCTCGAGGTTCTGATCTCCCCTGGCCTCAATATCTTTCATTTGCTCCTCTAGTTCATGCACACTGCAAAAAACAAATACAAATTATGTTGTGTGATGTTTCTAAAAAAAATATGTTTAGTAATAAGGTACTTATTAGTGCTGAAATTCTGATGAACTCTCAGTTCAAGGACAAAAACATATCTTATTAATCACAGATTTGTCAGCAGCACAGACATAAATCATAGTTTAGCAGAAGTTGGGGATTAATGAATGCCCCATCGAGTCGCATGCTTATTATTGTCTATAATCCTTATAAAGCGTGATTTATGGATGTGTGCGTGTGTATGTTAAGATTCTCTCGCTACGTTTGTACAAACTGTGCAACATAGAGAGTTGAATTTTTTTATGGTGGCCAGAAGTCGGATGCTAATAGAAGAGTGATTGAATTTCTTTACATTCTCTAAGTGTGTAAACTCAACTTTTATTTGTTAAAGCTGAAAGCAGAGTTGATGTATGAATCATTGTTTTTACATGATGTGCTCTAAATGCACCGCGTGGCTGATTGGTCGTGACGTAGGACACCATTCCACGTCATTTACAAACGTCATTTTCGGAAGAATTTCCGCCAGCGAGTTTCTATGTGCTCCCCGGAACACTTTTTTTTCTGTCGTGACGGGAGTTATAAAACATCCACCCATCCATAAATCACGCTTTATCTATTCTATAATCCTTATAAAGCGTGATATATGGATGCACCCATCCATAAATCACGCTTTATAAGGATTATAGATGAGCGCCGAGGTCGAAGCCCCGAACCAGCATCCCGGTGCCGGCTGGCCTGCCAGTCGCCCCCGTGCCGAAGCTACGAGCCAGCATCCGCGTGCCGGCTGGCCCGCCAGTCTCCCCTGTGCTTAAGCCACGAACCAGCGTCCCTGTGCTGGCTGTCCTGGCAGTCGCCCCCGTGCCGAAGCCACAAACCAGCGTCACCATGCCACATGGCCCTCCAGTCACCCACGTGCCGAAACCTCGAACCATCGTCCCCGTGCTAGCTGACCCGCCAGTCGCCCCCCTGCCGATGCCCTGCTCCTGCTCGCCCCGGCTCCTGCTCCCCTACCACGGACAACTGCCGGACCGGCCACTCCCTCGTCATATCAGGGGATCCGTCCCTTAGAGGGGGGTACTGTTAGGTTTGGGTTGGTATTATTTCATTGTTTTCTCCGTGTGTTCTTATCTTCGCTTCCCTACTCTCTTTTGTCCCTGCTGTCTTGCCATTCCACTCGCGCAGCTGCGCGTCATTGAGAATTAGTTCCTAATTTGTCCATTTAAACCCCACGAATTATTTTGCCATTGTCAGATCGTCTGCTTTGTTTTGTACCATGCCAAGTTGCCATGCCATGCTCCCTGTTCCATGTTCCTTGTTTCCCCATGTCTTCCCGTCAGGTTTGATTCCCTGTTTTGATGTCTAAGTTGTTGTTATTTTCTAAAGATCCTGTCTAAGATTTTAAAGTTTTCGTTTGAGTACTACTTCCCTCTCCTTGCCTGATTCCCTGCAATTGGGTCCTACTCCGTGTTTCCATGCCACGACGTCGACGAAAGACGTAACACTTAAGAATGTTGGGGTCCATCATGATGATTGCAGCTGTTATTAAATCATTCATGTCATTAATATTAACTGAAGGTAGTGGAGCATAAACTTTAACCTAGCCCCAAAACAAAGTTATATACAATGAAGTTTTATCCAACCATCTAAACCACTATCATGAAACAAGCATCAAAGAGATGCCCCTAAAATCAAAATGTTGCGTGTAGATAAATTCTATATGGCTACTACTACAATATATGTTCAACCTGGAGTTTTCTATTGTTTTCCATTTTGAAATACTGTGTACTGATTTTGATGCATTTTAAAAAAATACCCGTATTTTGCACAAACTGAATTTTTTAATGGCTGTACAATTCAGGGTTGTCAGGGCCAGGGCCCGAATGGTAGGTGGTTGCATCTGTCATCCAATTACAGGCCCAGCACCTGATGAGCCAAGCATTGGCAGGTGCGCATACCTGTCAACCTCTGCCGATAACTGACCTTATAAATGATTGATTCCCCTTACAAACCCCAAAAAAACCTTACAAACACCGTACGAGTCGTACGGTGTTTGTAAGGTTTTTTTGGGGTTTGTAAGGGGAATCATAATCATTTATAAGGTCAGTTATCGGCAGAGGTTGACAGGTATGGGTGCGGCTCATCACAATCACGGAGCTATTTAAGCGGTACGCGGTCGATTGGTCGCCGGTCTTTTGGTCACCGGTCTTTTGGTCGCGGTCTTTAGGTCGCCCGGAAGTCTGGTCGTCGTCTTTTGGGTCGCCGGTCTTTTTTGTCGCCGGTCTTTGGGTCGTCTTTTGGTCGCCTGATCGGCTACTGCCATCTACTGTCAATTTATTAAATAGCAGATGGTGTTTTTATTGAAGCAGTCCAATGAACCTTCATTCTCTCTGGAGAACTTGCAATGTTGAAATACGTTAGATTAGATGGTCATTTTTATCAAACAAATAAAAGTATTAGTATCTTTTCGTTAGACAGTATTTAGATCGTTTCAACAGTATTTCGACTCTAAATACTGTTGAAACGATCTAAATACTGTTGAAACGATCTAAATACTGTTGAAACGATCTAAATACTGTTGAAACGATCTAAATATCTCATATCAAAATATCAATAAGAGAACTCATTTAACACATCAATAAGAGCACTCATTTAACACATCGGCTGCTGCCATTGACTGACATAGGCGTCCAATGAACCTTCATTCTCTCTGGGAGAACTTGCAATGTTGAAATACTTTAGATTAGATGGTCATTTTTATCAAACAAATAAAAGTATTAGTATACTTTTAGTTAGACAGTATTTAGATCGTTTCAACAGTATCAAACAAATAAAAGTATTAGCATACTTTTAGTTAGACGGTATTTAGATCGTTTCAACAGTATTTAGAGTCTAAATACTGTTGAAACGATCTAAATATCTAATATCAAAATATCAATAAGAGCACTCATTTAACACATCGGCTGCTTCCATTGACTGTCATAGGCGTCCAATGAACCTTCATTCTTTCTGGGAGAAATAAGAGCACTCATTTAACACATTAGCTGCTGCCATCGACTGTCATTTTAGCTCCAGTATTTGTATTTCATCACTAAGTGCTGATTTTACAGCATTTTAGTGCATTTTTGGCACTTTTGCGAATGGTCGCATATCGTCGCATTTGGTCGCGCCGACTTTTATCGCTGTCTTTCCCCCGGGAAAATCACCCCCAGAGCCCGCTAGTCATGTCTGATAAGCTCCGGTATTTGTATTTCATCAATAAGTACGTATTTTACCCCGTTTTAGTGAAATGTAGGCACTTTCGCAAATGGTCGTCGCATTTGGTCGCGCCGAGGTTTATGGCTGTCTTTCCTCCGGGAAAATCACTCCCAATTAATGTCTGAAAAGCTCCAGTATTTGTATTTAATCATTAAATGCTGTTTTAAAAACTATTACTCCGCTTTTGGAACACTTTTTTTGGGCATTCTTAACCATTTTTCTACCTTAAGAGAGATTCTCCCATTCATTCTCCCAGAGAGAATGAAGGTTCATTGGACGCCTATGTCAGTCAATGGCAGCAGCCGATGTGTTAAATGAGTGCTCTTATTGATGTGTTAAATGAGTGCTCTTATTGATATTTTAATGTTTGTTAAAAATGACCATC
The DNA here is from genome assembly GCF_051989625.1 of Stigmatopora argus. Taxonomy (NCBI): domain Eukaryota; kingdom Metazoa; phylum Chordata; class Actinopteri; order Syngnathiformes; family Syngnathidae; genus Stigmatopora; species Stigmatopora argus. The sequence goes on from NC_135400.1 coordinate 2,074,850, forward strand.
TAATCTAAAGTATTTCAACATTGCAAGTTCTCCCAGAGAGAATGAAGGTTCATTGGACGCCTATGTCAGTCAATGGCAGCAGCCGATGTGTTAAATGAGTGCTCTTATTGATGTGTTAAATGAGTGCTCTTATTGATATTTTGATATTAGATATTTAGATCGTTTCAACAGTATTTAGATCGTTTCAACAGTATTTAGATCGTTTCAACAGTATTTAGATCGTTTCAACAGTATTTAGATCGTTTCAACAGTATTTAGAGTCGAAATACTGTTGAAACGATCTAAATACTGTCTAACTAAAAGTATACTAATACTTTTATTTGTTTGATAAAAATGACCATCTGATCTAAAGTATTTCAACATTGCAAGTTCTGCAGAGAGAATGAAGGTTCATTGGACTGCTTCAATAAAAACACCATCTGCTATTTAATAAATTGACAGTAGATGACAGTAGCCGATCAGGCGACCAAAAGACGACCCAAAGACCGGCGACCCAAAAGACGATGACCAAACTTCCGGGCGACCTAAAGACCGCGACCAAAAGACCGGTGACCAAAAGACCGGCGACCAATCGACCGCACACAATTTAAGCCACCCAGAGCTGGACCGTCTTAATCAGTTCACTGACCTTGACCACGCTCACAACCACGGACCTTGGACCACAGACCACGATCACGATCTCAACCACGCATCTCGTACCTTTGCTTTGGACCCCTCTACTGACCACTCAGCTATCGACCTCCCCGCTACGCAAGATGACGCCACTACGCTTTTCCCCTTGTACCTTCGCCTGGCCCTACCAAGCACACACTGAAAATAAAGAGAACTCGCCACGAGCAAAGCTGTCTTTGTGCCTGCTTCGGGGCCCCCTGCCCACAATAGTAAAAGCACGATCCAGCCAAGCATGGAATCTGCAGGCTCTGACCAGACTCCCATCAACCAATCACCACCACTCATGGACCAGCAGAGTTAGGCGATTCATTTCCTCTTGATGGAGGTATCACAGATATCTCAGATGCTACGTTCACTGCAGGGACATCTCACGCTGTTGCCTCATGCACAGAGGACACAACCTACCTCAGTCACACCAGGTCCCACGGTAACCCTGGCACCGCCGCTCCGCGAACCCTTATCCCGCTGCCTGCTTCATATAATGGCGACCTTGGTGTATGTCTGGCTTTCCTAGTTCAGTGCAGTCTGGTGTTTGAACAAAAGACTCACTTACAGCACGGACCGAGCCAGGATTGCCTACCTCATCGTCTGTCTTCGCGGTGAGGCTTTGTCGCCGAGTGGGAGAGAGGCTCGAGCATGTGCCCCTCCTATGCCCTCTTCACAATGGAGATGCGTAAGGTGTTCGACCACCCAGTACACGGCAGGGAGGCAGCGGGACACTTGATGTCTCTTCGCCAGGGAGTCGAAAGTGTGGCTGGTTATTCCGTCAAGTTTCGTACCCTCGCCGCTGAGAGAGGTTTCAATGGCAGCGCCCTCCAGGAAGAATTTCTGAAGGATGAGTTGGCGTGCCGTGACGAGCCCGGCCGGCTCCCTTGATGTGCTCGTGAGTTTGGCCAACAGAATTGATCGACTCCGAGAACGCCGAATGGAGCGGCTAGAAGGCTCGCACATGGGCGCTGCATGCGAGTCCCAGCAATCGTTTCCAGCATCTCATTCGGCTTCGGTAACCCCTTCTCCCGCGATGATGTCGGAGCCCATTTAACTGGGTCGCACTAGGCTCTCAGAGGGGGAGGGCTCCCGTTGTTTTCCCTCTGCTTTATGTCTTTACTGCGGTGAGAGTGGTCATCTTATAAGGACATGCCTCATTCGTCCAGCAAAAGCAAGAGCTCACCAATAGAGAGGGAGGTGTTGGTGAGCCTAGCCACTGGAGAATACGCCCGTCATTTTCTGCTGCCAGCTTTTCTTTCCTTGGAGGGAAAGACTCATAAGGCCACCGCTCTGGTCAACTGTGGAGCAGACGAGAGCTTTATCGAATGCTCCGTGGCTTCCCAACTAGGGGACTTGGCCATTGGCTAAACCTCTGAGAACTACTGCACTGGACGGTGGGCCCTTAGGCAGAGTAGATGTGAAATATAGAATGTATTTCTCATATATTCATTTATATATATTATGTAGTCAGTAGAATAGAATTTTACTGACACCTACAGATCAGGCCTGTCATCCCTTTGTATATAACACACCTCCCCTTTTGTATTCCCGCCTAAGGTTTGTCTCTGCCTACCTCTATTAAATACTTTCCCCGACCGTTTGGACGGCGTATTTGGGCGGGAGACGTTTCCATTGAATGTGGGCAAAGCACATGTGAGGAAAAAATGGAATGCGAGACATCTCAAGTTACCTCACATACACGATGAAGCAAGGAGGAGCAGAGAGAGTAATAGAGAGATAAAGAAAATAATTAGCAGGTCTCATCCGGCCATCCTCCTCCCCGGTTTGGGCAGGATTCTTCTTTGTGGGAAAGAAGGACGGCTCACTGCACCCCTGCTTCGACTACCGTGGCCTAAACGACATCACCATCAAGAACAGGTACCCCCTGCCTCTCATCAACTCAGGTTTTACCCCGCTTCATAGTGCCCGCATTTTTACCACGTTGGACCTCCGTAATGCCTACCACCTTGTTCGCATCGGGAGGGGGATGAATGGAAGACGGCTTTCATCACCCCCCTAGGCCATTTTGAGTACCTGGTGATGCCTTTCGGTTTCTGCAATGCACCAACGGTGTTCCTGTCCTTCATAAATTATGTCCTCCTAGATATGTTGGACCAGTTTGTATTCGTATATCTGGGCGACATTTTCATTTTTTCACGCACTCTTACAGATCGCAAACAGCACGTGCGCCAGGTGCTGGACAATCGGCTTTACGTTAAAGCCGAAAAGTGCGAGTTTCTTGTACCACCTTTGTCGGGTTTGTTGTAGCCGACGGGGAGGTGTGGATGGACCCTATGAAGATGGCAGCTGTCGCTCAGTCGCCCAGAATTAGGGGAAGGAAGGAATTACAGCGCTTTTGGGGATTCGCAAACTTCTATAGGCAGTTTATTAGGGATTATAGTCGTATTGTTGCCCCCCTCACAGCACTCACGTCCACAAACTTCCCGTTCCATTGGTTGGAAGCAGCGGAAGCCTCTTTTGTTGATATCAAATCTCGTTTTACCTCAGCTCCCATTCTCGCCCACCTGGATTCTAAATTACAGTATATTGTGCAGGTTGATGCCTCGGAGGTAGGGGTTGGCGCTGTTCTCTCTCAGTGCAAACTGGGGGATGGGAAGGTGAACCCCTGCACCTTCTTTTCCCATAGGCTGACTCCAGCAGAACGCAATTACGGCATCGGGGACCGCGAATTGCTCGCAGTGAAGCTGCCGGCACCACCTGGAAGGGGAAAATCACCCTTTTGTGGTTTGGACCAACCACAAGAACTTGGAATATCTCAAGTCAGCCCGGAGGCTGAACCCCGTCAATCCAGGTGGGCCATGTTCTTTTGTAGATTTAATTTTAATTTCTCTTATGTCTCGGGTTCTAGAAACAGAAAACCCGATGCTCTATCCCATGTTTTCCAACCCACGGACTCTGAGGAGGAGCCCCCAACCATCCTAACCCTCTCCTGTGTAGTGGCAACTGTGAGGACTGGCCTGGAAGCCGAGGTCCAAAGTGCCAGAAGAGCATTTATGTCCCAACCTTGGTTAGTCCCAGGGTCCTTGAATGGGCCTACACCTCTTGGCTGACCTGCCACCCAGGAGTTACTTGCACACTGGCGGTGTTGCGCCATGTGCAGTCGATTGGTCGCCGGTCTTTTGGTCGCCGGTCTTTTGGTCGCCGGTCTTTTGGTCGCCGGTCTTTTGGTTGCCGGTCTTTTGGTCGCGGTCTTTTGGTCGCGGTCTTTTGGTCGCGGTCTTTTGGTCGCGGTCTTTTGGTCGCCCGGACCGCGACAACGGGCGACCAAAAGACTGGCGACCAAAAGACCGACGACCAAAAGACCGGCGACAAAACAAGGTAAAACAACACGGTCTACGCATCAATAAAAGCCAACAATGGCCATGAGCAGTTTCACTGAGCCGACGTGTGAGTGTATAAGAGTTTCTATGTACATGCGTTGTCCCTTTAAGAAGCTACGTCAGTCAGGGTCTTAACAAGTTCTCCAACAAAAAACAATAAAAGTCCGGGAAATTTGGAGCTTTTCTTTAGCCTAATAATTACTAGGGCATTAAGTATGACTAAATAGTAATTCGCAGTTTGTATTTAGGGGATTTGAGCAACGATTTAAATGGTAATTATCAATAACCTTCCGGGCGACCAAAAGACCGGCGACCAAAAGATCGGCGACCAAAAGATCGGCGACCAAAAGATCGGCGACCAAAAGACCGGCAACCAATCGACCGTGTACCGTGTTGCGCCAACGCTTTTGGTGGCCAACAAAGGATTTACGTTCCTTCGTATCTGCCAGCCACGTGTGTGCCCGCAGCAAGTCCTCCACCTAGCCAAGTTCCGGTCTACTCTGCCCACTCCTGATTCCTAGTCGTCCCTGGTCTCATGTTGCAGTTGACTTCGTCACAGGGGCAACACAGTCATTCTGATTAAAGTTGACTGGTTCTCCAAGGCTGAGCACTTTTTCGCACTCCGCAAGCTGCCTTCAGCTCGTGAGACTGCAGATTTACTTGTGTTCCGTTTACATGGAATTCCCACCGAAATTGTCTAAGACCGAGGTCCCCAATTTACCTCCCATGTCTGGTCTGCTTTCTGCTCAGCGCTGGACATCCCTGTGAGCCTCTCCTCTGGATACCACCCTCAAACAAACAGTCACTGTGAGCGTACTAACCAACAGATGGAAGTTGCACTTTGCTGCACCACCCAGGGCCACTCGACCACCTGGAGTGACCAACTGCCTTGGATCGAATACACCCACAACTCTCACCCTAATGCCTCTTCCTATCTGTCCCCATTCGAATTTTGCCTTGGATATCAACTCTCCTTGGAGCTGGACCACGGCGCTGGATCGTCTTAATCAGTTCACTGACATTGAACACGCTCACGACTATGGACCACGGACAACGATCACGATCTTGACCACACATCTCGTACCTTTGCTTTGGAGCCCTCTACGGACCTCTCGGCTATCGAATTGTTGTTCTTTCGCCTGACTGGAGGGGGAGTGTTGGATCAATTTCCACTTGGTGGCGGTATGATTGAGTGTGAATGGTTGCCTGTCTCGCTGTATGGGTGCAGTCGAAGTCAGCTAGAATAGTACAGCATCCTGCGACCCTGACAAGAATAAGTGGTGTTGAAAATGGATATAAAGAGGATTTGAATTTAATCCACATTATAGATTTGATGCAGATATCCTTTTCAGTTCCCGTGTCTGTCTGAATGCCAAACAGATTTTTACAATACATATCACAAAATCTTCTAGGAAAATAACTACAAAGGTTCGTAGAAACATGGGTACATTTCCACACCCACATTCTATTGATTCCCAATCAGGATTTTTTATTAACATTTTGATAACCTAAAGAAAGCACAATATTTGGAAGAAAATACTAATTACACTTTAATATGAAAACATTTTAAAACCATTTCTAAATTGGGATGAGTTTTTTCACAGACAATGTCCGTTTTATCTACTTAATTTGGGTTAGACTGCAATTAGCCAACATGGAAATTTTGTGAAAATAACCCATTCTAGGCGGCTTGATGGAGGGTGGTTTACGCGTCGGCCTCAGTTCTGGGGTCGAGGGTTCGATCCCAGGCCGGTCGTCAGTCTGAGGAGATTGCATGTTGTCCCCAGGCTCCGATTTCCTCCCACATACCCAAAACATAAAGGGTACGCTGGTTGAACACTCTAAATTGCCCCTAGATATATGTAAGTGTGAGCATAAATGGTTGTCCGTCTACTTGTGCCCTACGATTGGCTAGCCACCAATTCAGAGAGTCCTCCTGGCTGGTGCCTATCGTTGGCTGGTATTGGCTCCAACACCCCCCACAATTCTTGTGAGCATAAGCAGTTTGGAAAATGAGTGAATGAATAAATGAATTAATAGCCCTTTTCTAAATATTTCCAGTAAATTTCCAGTGTTACTTAACCTACCGATGGACAAGTTGTGTATTTTCCAGTTTTAGTTTAGACTTGAGATCCGCATTCATCAAACTGTCGTTCTCCAGTTCAGTCACCTTCTTTTCAAGATAACTTACCTGAAAAACATATGTTTGTGTGTTACACTAAATAACCATATATGTATGGTGCTATAGTAGTAGTAAACATTAAACACATACACATTCATCAAAAGTGTGTAAATTGTCATAGGTGCGCGCATGTGTATCATCCTTATCATTTGAAAAAAGAAACTATAAGTACAGTGGGGCAAATAAGTATTTAGCCAACCATCAATTGTGCAAGTTCTCCTACTTGAAAAGATTAGAGAGGCCTGTAATTGTCAACAAGGGTAAACTTCAACCATGAGAGACAGAATGTGGAAAAAAATACAGAAAATCACATTGTTTGATTTTTAAAGAATTTATTTCCAAATTAGAGTGGAAAATAAGTATTTGGTCACCTACAAACAAGCAAGATTTCTGTCTGTCAAAGAGGTCTAACTTCTAACGAGGTCCCCACTCATTGCTTAAATTAAAAGCATCTGTTTTAACTCATTATAGGTATAAAACACAGCTGTCCACAACCTCAGTCTCTCACACTCCAAACTCTATTATGGCCAAGACCAAAGAGTTCGATTAAACTTATTTTTGAATGTTTCTGCATCGTAATCCAAGATCATTAAAATTTGTTTATGTTATGTTACGATAGCGTTGCCGTGCAAAAATTATATATATATATATATATATATATATATATATATATATATATATATATATATATAAGACGCACCGCACCAAAACACGCAGCCATGCATGGCAAAACATACACCAGCTTAAACATACGGACACACGCTAAAAACATGTTTTTAAAAAGGCAACGGAAGCAAAACTGAGTTCGGTTATACTTTATTTAGCCATTTTACAATGTACTCACGTTTTTTGATCAACCATCACCCACAAATCCATCAAAGTCCTCATTTTCTTTGTCCAAATGATTCATCAAAAACGCCGGGTTCCCTCTCTCCGTTGTCAGAGTCACTCCCATTGCAATGTGGCTCGACAGAAATGATGCCGGCTTTGGCAAAAGCTCGAACAACAGTGCAAGCAGACACATTAGTCCAAGCGGCCACAATCCATTCACAAATGGTGGCGTAACTAGCCCGGCGCTGCCTGCCACCCTTCGTTTCGTAAAGCTGTTCGTAAAGCTGTGTTCGCCACCTATCATCCATTGTTCCCATGCCGCTCGCAACTTTGCTTTGAACGCCCGGTTGATGCCGATATCCAGCGGTTGGAGTTCTTTAGTTAAGCCTCTGGGAATGACGGCAAGCTCAGAGTTCATTTTCGTGACTTGGTTTTTCACCGCTGCTGTGAGATGGGCAATGGGCATGCATGGAGTCGCAAATCAAATCAGCTTCTTCTTCTTGACTTTGCAAAGCTCGTTCTCCATTTGCTCCATGGATTCGTTGATCTAAAATTCCCTCACGGGTGCTCTATTCCCATGTTCCCCTGCATAATTGATGGCTTGAAGTTTGAACTGAGCTTCGTAAGCGTGTCTATTTGTATTACTCATTTTCGGGGGGCCAAACCAAAATTGTTTTGCAATAAACACATGCCCACACTATATACGGGTACCTGGTAGGGGCATGCTCAGGCTTTCGAGCTTACACATGGCGCTCCGCATTATAAGGCGCCCTGTCTATTTTGGAGAAAATAGACATATATATATATATATATATATATATATATATATATATATATATATATATATATATATATATATATATATATACAGACGCTCCCCTACTTACGAACATTCGAGTTATGAACGGTACATACGAACATGTCTGCAAATTGTGTTTATGTCGAAAAATGTTCGTAAGTTCGATTTTGTATTGCGCGCCTTTTTCCAAGTAGTGCTTCTTTCCGCCGCTAATACCGACGCCTGGCGCTGTGATAGCTCAGCTCACCTAGCATCCACCTTCCTCTGCCCAGTTCGTTGCAATGCGGAAGTGCGTGAACGTATCTCCAGTGCGCAAAGAACCTTTTTCATTTGTATCATTAAATATCTCGTGCATCCATTATTGAATATGGTTGGTGAAAAGCGAAAGGCTTCTATTGAGGGAGGTGCAAGGAAGAGGCAAGCCATTTCATTTGAAATGAGTGGCAATAATAACGAAGCTTGATGCGCGTCAGAAAGTGGTGAGCGTTGCACGTGAATACAACTTGAATCGTTCGACCGTCAGTACCATTTATAAACATAAAGATCGAGCAGCAGGACCCAAATATTGAACGTTGCACAAAGTTTGCAAATCAATTGAATGATGCCATTCAGTGCTACCGCATCATTTATGATGAAAAAAAGAAAACTGCAATCGTCATTAGGTAGCTTCTTTCGGCCATTTTCTAGTAAATCTCTCTCTCTCTAATGTATGTATACAATACTGTATGTATTCTCTCCATTTTATTAAATGTTTTTTTCAGTACAAACCAGTGTGTGTTACTTATACAAGCCTTAAACATACAAATACACGTATATAAACCTTCAATATACTTATACAGGCCTTAAACATACATTATAATACAAAATATAGCACTGAGCAACTTACGAACAAATTCAACTTATGAACAATCGCTCAGAAACTAACTCGTTCGTAGGTAGGGGAGCGTCTGTATATATATATATATATATATATATATATATATATATATATATATGAGCAAGACTTCAACATCTTAGAGACCATCGTCAACATACGATTATTCCACAAATTTTTCATCATATTGTAGTTGAACAAGATGGCCCCTGGAAGAAAATGTCCAGAAAGTCTCCATTAAAGACTAGTCCTAAGTTTTTCTGAGTCAATTCCTTTGATGTCTAGGTTTATCAATGGAATTTATGTCTATGGGCGTGAATTCCCACTTATCCTACTCGGCAGCAGCAGCCTGTTAAGCTACCAACGACGCAATCCGCCCCCTCAACCGTTTCAGGACTTTGACACAACCAAGTCCATTCGACTTTCTTCCCCTTTAAATGCACACTCACGTCGCATGAAGATCTGTTGCTCTATAAACTGCCTGGAACGTTGTCACTGTTTTTGACCAACGTGTCAACAGACGTCCTACTTGGGCACCTTTGTTAACAGGTAGTTGTTATGTCAGCCTCGGCTGCGGAGCGGAGTCGGACCTAAAAGCAGGAACCAAAGGTGCTGGTGCAAAAATGAAAGGTTTAATGTGGAAACAACTAAAACATTTTCATTCATTTTCTGAACCGCTTTATCCTCACTAGGGTCACGGGGGTTGCTGGAGCCTATCCCAGCTGACTTCGGGCGAGAGGCGAGGGACACCCTGAATCGGTGGCCAGCCAATTGCAGGGCACGAGAAGACGGACCACCATTCACGCTGACACACATACCTAGGACCCCAGAGCTATGAGGGCGGCATGCTAACCTAGGGGTGGGCAAAATATTCCACAAATGGCCGCAATTGGGTGCGGGTTTTCATTCCAACCTATAAAGAGGGTACCTTTTCACCAATCTGGTGTCCTACAAGTGCAATCAGGGGATTGCAGTCAGGTGCTTCTTTTTTTCTGCAGAAATCTCATTGGTCAAACTGTCTGTGCTGGATCGGTTGGAACAAAAACCTGCCCCCACAACAGCCCTTGAGGACCGGTTTGCCCATCCCTGTGCTAACCACTCAAGCAGCCGGGCTGCCACAACTACAACATAACCTTACAAATATAGAACTAGGGAAAATCAACAAAAAAACAAACTGAACGGGGAAGTACAGACAGGGAGACGCACACCGACGAAAAGTCAACATAACTATAGACGAAAAATAATCACACACGGACGAACAAAAACACAAGTTTTAAATACACAGACAGGCGTTGATCACAATAACAAACCTGGGTCACAAAAGTGAAAGAGCCAAAAATGACATGGCAGGTGTAACTAATGTACTATCACGTGGACGGGACACACAGGGAAAAATACACCCAACCACCAAACGCTAATTAAACATTTCCCGAATACGGGATGAATAAAGTTATCCAATCCAATCCAATGACAATAGTGAGTGGTGACATTAATAACCATAGACCGCACTCAATCATTTGCAGACCTTATGTACCGTATTTACTCGCGTATAAGCCGCCCACGCGTTTAAGCCGCACCCTTACAATTTTTGAATTTTACAATTTCTAAAGTATAAGTCGCCCCCAATTCACAATTTTCATGAGTACAAATGTGTTACTTTGAAGGGAAAATCTTAAGAAAAATCATCACACGTGGTATTTCTGAGATACTCAATATCATAAGGAAGTTAATATGCCTGTCTGTGAATGCAAAATATCAAATTATTCAATTAGAAAAAAGAAAAATAAATGTTGTCATTCACGCCAGGCATTTCCTCTGTTTAGCTGGATATGCTGTTTCTTTAAGTATTGAGAGTGGTTTTGAGGATTAAAAGCGCTGCAAGCACACGGAAGTGCCTTGCCACTCCCCTGGGATGTTTTGAATCGATTTACCGTAATACTTGGAATGCGCGGGGAGGCTATTTTTAGGGTGAACGTCCGCTGGGTTGATTGCAATAAGTAGCGTGCCGGCAAGAAATAAAAACAGTCATTCAAGCGGTCAGGGCCATATAAAAATGGAGTTTAGTGCACAGACAAAATTGGACGCATCGACCATTTTAGAGAACATTTTAGACTTTGAAGTGCACCCTATAGGTGTGAAAATACGGTAGGTACGAATGCAGCGCCCTAAGTAAGATGGCGGCCCTAGGTAAGATGGCGACCTAGGTAAGATGCGCCCTGAGCGAGCAGTGACAGACACAAGAGAGTCAGTTTTCTTCACTTTTTTTTCTTTAATTTCTTTCATAGACGTCAAAATACATTTTGTTTAGGGTTATATCTGTTCATCTTTTCTCTATTTTTAAATAAATGACCGTATCGGCCGCATTGTCTTGCGTCAGTGTCATTACTCATGGCGTCATGGCTTCATGGCGTCATGGCTTCATGGCGTCCTGGCGTCATGGCGTCATGGCGTCATGGCGTCATGGCGTCATGGCGTCATGGCTTCATGGCCTCATGGCGTCATGGCTTCATGATGTTATGGTGTTATGGCGTTGTCACCTTGCAGTTTTGTGCATGTCGCCTTTTTATGCGTATTTAAGCCGTTCCCCCGATTCAGTCATCATTTTTTTGTCCGTCAAAAGCGGCTTATATGTGAGTAAATACGGTATGTATCCCCACTTCCATACTGCTGTGTTGACGAATGGTGATTCACCACTTCGCGGTTTCAACATTCGCAGCTTCACGACATTGCAGTTTTTAGATTAAGTATTAAAAAAAGTTCAGAAAATGTCAAAATTCACGCTGAAATCGCAACCGAAAGAAGGGAGATGAAAAATGGTGGAAATCAGGGCCCGACTTCTTCCTCGGCACTGAATTAGGGGGCACTCAGCGTCAAAGAAGAATTTCACCGCAGAAGGAGAATGAAGCGCCAAAGAAGAATTTCACCGCTGAAGGAGAATGACGCGCCAAAGAAGAATTTCACTGCAGAAGGCGAATGATGTGCCGGAGAAGAATTTCACTGCAGAAGAAGAACGACGCGACATATATTATAAAAAGCCAAGTAGTATCCCATCTTGCCTTTCCTGTTTTCATCGGATTATACTTTGCATTGCACACATTACCCCTTGGATGAAGACTACACCGAGCCTTTTCCAGCTTCCTGCGGAAGAGTCATTACCGGAGCCAACGCTGGCTCCCCGTTGAGGAGCGAGGACTGATGGTAAAAAGTGGAGCCAAAGCGAGCCGAGAGCGGCTCGGGGCCGCTTCGAGCAGCCGATCGGGCACCAATCCAGCAGCGACACGGTACGTCGAGGCAAAGTTCCCTAACAGAACTGAAGAGAATGGTTAATTTACGGAGCAAGTTTTTTAACATGGATTAGACTGGCCTTTTTGGAAGAGGATTGGATTGGATTGGATAACTTTATTCATCCCGTATTCGGGAAATTTCGTTGTCACAGTAGCAAGAGGGTGAGGATGCAGTAATAGGAAAGGCATTTTAGACATAAATAGATAGGTAATAAGTAAGTTAATAAATAAATACATGAATAAATATATAAGCGTGTTGCTGAAGTATATATATAAATATACATACACATACATATACGTGTACATACACCTATACATATACATACACACACATATATAGGCACATATATATATATACATTAATACACAGGTGTACATGAATGCATACGATAGGTCTTAACACTTTTTGGTTAAAGAGCCTGACAGCAGATGGGAGGAAGGATCTGCGGAAGCGCTCCTTCCTGCAATGAGGGTGCCGCAGTCTATTGCTAAAAGAGCTTCGGAGGGACTCCACAGACTCATGCAGGGGGTGAGAGGTGCTGTCCATGATGGACATCATACTGGTCAGCATCCTCCGCTCTCCCACTTCCTCCACAGAGTCCAAAGGACAGCCCAGAACAGAGCTGGCCCTCTTGACCAGCTTATTCAGCCTGTTCCTGTCCCTCTCCGTGCTCCCGCATCCCCAACAGACCACTGCATAAAACACTGTAGATGCCACCACAATGTCCTTCCCTTACATTCATATTCAAAGATGAACTGAAAGTGCCAGGATTCACATGCATCGCCTGACCCTCATCAGGGGTGGGGATGCTGCTGGCCGACTTCATTGTAAACCTAGCATTAATCCACAAGTTCAACTGTCCTCGTGCTTTAAAAAACGACCAAAATCTTGCTGTCTGTCTACTGGATGTGCAACAGGAAAGCCTGGATCACAAAAGCCTTCACAAAGGACTGCTTCTTAAACTGTTTCATCCCGAACACGAAGCTGTACCTCGCTGAAATGGGGCTGCCCTTCAAGGTCTGGATTGAGCAGGAGGACTTGGACTAAAACTCCCATTAACCTGTTTTTTGGATTTACATCAAGCAGTGAGTATTGCGAGAACAGTATTTAAAGTATTTACAATTTTTTTATATATAGATTATATTTCGATATTAATACATTAGTCTTTTCATGTATTTATAACTGTAATATTTAATGAATAAACTTCTTGATAACTGTACTTGTGTATTTGTAATTCTGTATTTTGTAGGGGTGATCCTACTTAGTGGTTTTTCGATTATCGCAGCCATGTCTGGTCTACATTATCTGCGAAAATCGAGGGAAAAGTTTACTAGTAATTTGTGCAGGTTGTCCCGTGAGGGTTCACCACAGTCTCGTACAAACATAGAACAAGAAAATAATTTTAGTGGAGGGTATTTTGTAAAATTCCTTACCTTCTCTGTAATGTTTAGTTCACAAGAGTCAATACTCTCTGTGAATAAACCCGCTGTGCTGCTCTCTTGACTTGAATCAAAGACATTGTGGTTGGCTTGAAACAGTTGGCTACAGGGAGGACAGACATGTTAGAAATATCTTAATATTGTTTTAACTTTAAGAGAACTTGCTGTGAGCAAACTTTTCTCCATTTCACTTTTGAGGAGTCAAGTTGTTAAATCAAACTTACGGATATCAACATAATATGGAGATGTAATTCCAAATACCAAACCTGAATGCCACTAAAAGAACATTGAAGATAGAGAGCAGCTTTGCACATTCAGCATGAAAACGCATGCACTCACAGTAAGTAAATCAGTCTGAATTGTGATCTGAAAAACCCCAAGCACATGTTGACTTGTGTAAAACCTACACAACTGATGTATTGTACAAATCAGTAGCACCTTTCCAAAAATATTGGAACAGGCCATTCATTCACCCTGATTTAGTGCCCAGCATATTGTAGGGCACAAGGAGACCATTCACGCTCACACTAATACCTAGGGGCAATTTAGAGTGTTCTGCATGTTTTGGGGATGTGGGAAGAAACCGGAGTACCCAGAGAAAAATGCAAACCCGGGAACAGGCGATTTTGTTCATTTTTTGCTATACACTAAAAATATTTAGTTTGTGAAACAAGAGCTAATCATTTCATTTTTCATTTCCAGTCATTTCCATCTGCGTTAACTCAACTTAAACTGTAACAATATTTGGATGAAAAAATGAAGTGAAAAGGGGCTACCATGACTAGTCCTACAGAGCTAATCTTAAATAAAGGTGCAAAAGGTGGATGGTAACTCTAGATGTATTCATCTTTGGAGATATAGATAATGGTTAAACATTTAACTTGGACATATAATTTAACGGTAAACTTTTCCGGCAATAAGACACATTATACAACTATGTTAGGTTACCATAGAGGTATGGAGATTTCAATTTGTCTAAGGAGATAATCCCACAAATCTAATTTGCAACCTTTATGTATTACTCGTTAAGTAATAAAAAAAAGAAGTTTTTCTACAATTGATCATAAAGGACTAAAAAGATATTTTGAAAATATGATTTTAATTAATTATCAATATATTTAAACACAGGGACCGTTTTTAATTGGAATATTTATTTTTTCAAATAAAGCCTATTTTTTTCCATATCTAAAAAAATATTTCATTTTTGCTGATCCATTCATTATTTTTCATTCATTCATTTTCCATACCGTCGATCCTCAGAGAGACAAACGATCATCTGCACTCACAATCATACCGCCACCAGCAAGAATTGAGCCCACGCCTGCCCGGACCAAAGTCAGGCGAGTGAACCTCTACACCACGAGGTTCTCTTGGTTAACCTTTTGTATAATTGACTTTTTGCAAAAATGTATATACAGTGGTACCTCGTCATACGACCGCTCGTCATACAAAATGCTCGTCTTACGGGGGAAATTTCAATCGAATAATTCGCCCGTGATGCGGTCAAAATTTTGTGATGCGACCAAGCCAGGTGGCCATGGCATTTTTTTTGCATATCTTTCGTGTATAACAATATTTACGAGCACCGGATGAGCTATTCAGACCAGGAAACGCACAACGCGCATGTGCGGGGAAAAGAGGGCTTTCTGGGTAATGAAGTATACTCGTGCTCGCAAAAGCATCCCCGGTAGCAACTCTATCATAGGCGCCGTTCGAGGGGATGCGAACACAGATGCTACAAGCTAAAAGGAGCCGCTAGCCAGCGCCCCCGAAGCTCCCATGAGCAGCGGGGCGATCGCTGATAAAAGACTCTGCTTGTTGGCTGCTCATAAGAACATCGGGGGCACTGGCTCGCAACAGCATCCCCGGTAGCAACTCTATCATAGGCGCCGTTCGAGGGGATGCGAACACAGATGCTACAAGCTAAAAGGAGCCGCTAGCCAGCGCCCCCGAAGCTCCCATGAGCAGTGGGGCGATCGCTGATAAGACTGCTGCTCGTTGGCAAGTGGTCGTGCGTTCTCCGATTGTGAGGACATTTGTGTGCATCATTTTCGGAATATTTTGAAGGGAATAGTACGACAGCAAACAGCCCATCGATAGCGAACGTGAGGGTGGAGTGTTTGTTCTGTTTACGAGAGCGTTGTGTGGAAAAAAAAACCGAAGCCCCCCGCCCCTTTTGTGCCCCTCTCCCCTCGGCGAAATCCGCCCAATTTTAGTTAGATTAAACACTTTATTTCTATTAAACCACTAGTTATGTGTTACTTTGTTAATAGATGGGGAATTAGAAGAAATAAAACATTTTTCCAATCCAATATCCTGTTTTTGGTGTTTTTTCAGAGGGCTGGAACGAATTATTATTTTTTCCATTCATTTCAATGGGAAACGTCCGCTCGAGTTACGAGAACCTCGTCATACGATCTCAGCCTCGGAACGGATTACGCTCGTATGTCAAGGTACCACTGTACTGTTGTGACTCCGTCAAGCTTTGAGACCATAATGGCACAATTTATAGCAGGGAAGCGTATAACGAAGTCTGTTAGGGATTTATCTCATCTCATTTTTTGAACTGCTTTATCCTCAATAGGGTCGTGGGGGGTGCTGGAGCCTATCCCAGCTGACTTTGGGCCAGAGGCGGGGTAAATCCTGAATCGGGGGCCATCTGATCGCAAGGCACAAGGAGACGGACAATCATGCACACTCAATTTAGAGGGTCCAATCAGCCTACCATGCATATTTTTGGAATGTGGGAGGAAACCGGAGTACCCGGAGGAAACCCACGCAGGTGGAACAACCTGGATTTGAATCCAGGACCCCAGAGCTGTGAGGCCGACGTGCTAACCACTCGTGACACCGGGCCGCCGGTACAAAATTCATATGTAAATTACTATTCCAATACAGTGGTACCTTGACATACGAGTGCCCCGACATACGAGCAATTTGAAATACGAGTAAAATTTCGGGCAAATATTTATCTTGAGATACGAGACAAATTTTGATATACGAGCATACAGCGGAGGCGAGAGGCTGCTCATAAGAACATCGGAACTCCCTCGTGTAATGTCTCTACGAGCACTGCGCGGAGCGTTGCATTTTTTCAGTGTTTTTTTCCCGTTAGACAGTGCGAATGGCGGATCGATCGCTAATACGAGAGGTGTATATACTACTTCTCGATGGCATGTGGTCATGCGTTATCCTATTGTGAGGACATTTGTGTGCATCATTTTGGGAATATTTTGAAGGGAATACAAAAGCAAACAACCCTCGATAGGTTGCGTCTAAAAGTCAGGGTGGAGGCAGGGCAAATAGAGCCAACCCGGCCGGGAGAAGAAAGGTATCAACATTTGAAACAAAATTAGAATTAAGTTTAGTGTAATGTTAGATAAAACTTATTTTTGAGTGTCTGAATCGTAATTCAAGTTCATTTTAATTTGTTTAGGTTACGTTATGAGCGCGTTGCCATGCAAAAAGTCAACCCCCCCTGTCCGTCTCTCTCCCTTCCGCGAAATCCGTCTAATTTTAATAATATTATACACATTTTAGTAGTATTCAACCACTAGTTATTTGTTTCTTTGTTAATAGATGGCGAATTTAAACAAATCAAAATGTTTTTCCAATCCAATATCCTGTTTTGGGTGTTTTTTTCAGAGGGTTGGTTTGTTTTTAGTTCATTTCTATGGGAAACGTTCGTTTGAGTTACGAGAAAATCGACAAACGAGCTCAGTCCCGGAACGCATTAAGCTCGTATCTCGAGGTACCACTGTATTTGAAAACAAGATCCAAGTTACGAAATCCCCCAAAACGTAAATACATTGCCTTTATCCGTTATTTTATGTTGAAATTCCAGTGGTAGCGTTACGTTCCGCTTGACAATCTCCCTAGACGCCGCTGGCCTTCCATTGGCTATCTCACAACAACAACTATCTTTTGCCTGCCGTTTGTCATCATGGAGTTTTTTTTTAGTTGTTCGAATGTCAATAAAGCAACATTGTTCTTTATTTAAAATTATTGGTGAGAATGAAATGAAGAAACGGGCCATGTTATCCATCGAAGAAAAAGAGATGTTAAAAAATATGTGATATGTGCTTGCCTGATATTGCAAGGGGGTGGCCCGGTGGAGAGAGTGGTTAGCGCACCATCCTCACAGCTCTGGGGTCGTGGGTTCAAATCCAGGTCACGTCCAACTGTGTGGAGTTTGCATGTTCTCCCCGGGCCTGCATGGGTTTCCTCCGGGTACTCCGGTTTCCTCCCACATTCCAAAAACATGCATGTTAGGCTGATTGGACACTCTAAATTGCCCCTAGGTATGAGTGTGGGTCTGCATGGTTGTCTGTCTGCTTGTGCCCTGCGATCGGCTGGCCACCGATTCAGGGTGTCCCCCTCCTCTGGCCCGGAGACAGCTGGGATTGGCTCCAGTGCCCCCCGCGACCCTAGTAAGGATCAAGCCGTTCAGAAAATGAGATGAGATGAGATATTGCAAGGCAATACAGTCGTAACCCACCTACAATCACTACCATTTGAAGCAGAACGAACAATTAAAAGCGATGATCCCTTGGCATGACTCTATACCAGTGGTCTCAAACCGGTCCTCAAAGGGCCGCAGTGGGTGCAGGTTTTCATTCCAACTCAACAAGAGGATACCTTTTGCAAGTGTAATCAGTTAATCAGTTGATTGCAGCCAGGTGCTACTTATTTTAGAAGACACCTGATTGGTTAAAATGTCGGCACTGGATCGGTTGGAACAAAAACCAGGACCCACTGCGACACTCGGCGGAATCGGTTTGAGACACCTGCTCTATACTGAATGACAACATGGAGGTGGATGGATAGAGGAGGAAGAAATTGCAGGGTTGAAGGTAAACCTAAACCGGTAAGAAGCAGTGGTGAATAAAACGGTTAAAAAATTAAATACAAAAAATCACAAAATATAAAAACATTAATAAAAAAATATAAGTTATATTTAATGTTGGGTAGTTTTAATTTCAAAATTTGAAGTCATTTAGATTTGTGTTTATGCGGTTTGTCTGTTGCCTAACGTTACAATTATCCACCGGCAAAAATAAAAAAAGTTTGACCATGTTTGTTATTCATTTTAATACATTCATAAATATATTTTTTTAATCATTTTCTCTTATATTTGTGTTTCTCACCTTTTTCAGAAGAAATTTGGAATCTGATCATTTTTAAAGGGCTCAGTTGGTAGTTTATTTGAGGACCGTGGAATGAATTTATCAAATTTACATATAAAATACTGCTCTAATTATGAAAAATTCCTGTCACAAAATAAGTTCTGCAACCAATACATTTTGTAAGTAGAAGTACCACTATACGGTGGTACCTTGAGATAAGAGCTTAATGTGTTCCGGGACTGAGCTCGTATGTCAATTTAGTCGTATGTCAAATCACTGTTTCCCATTGAAATGAACTAAATACAAATTAATTTGTTCCCACCCTCTGAAAAAAAAAAAAAAACAATATTACAATGGAAAAACATTTGTATTGGTTGTAGTTAACCATCTACTAACAGAGTAACAAATAACTAGTGGTTATGATGTTTGATAATAAAATGACGCATTATTTTATACAACGGGGAGTTCGTGGATGGGCGAGAGAGAGAGAGAGAGAGGAAGAGAGAGTCACTTGACGGATGCGCTCGTAACGTAACATAAACTTTAAATTTAACTTATATAAACTTGGATTCCTGTACACACAAATTTAAACCTTCTTGAGCAATAACCAAGGCAAAGAGGTTAATGTATACCTAAACACACACTTAAAAAACGTTTTAATCTTACATTACACTAAATTTAAACCTTCTTGTGGAATAACCAAGGCAAAAAGGTATTCCACCGCGGCTTTCGGCAAACTTCCTGCCTGGCGACCCAGCTCAGTCTCGCGGACACTACTCATGTTTCTCGATTATTTCGTGCTTAATATCGATTGTCATCATACACCTTTTCTTCACACTACACTTCATTGCACCGGCTTGCTTTGGATCCATTGTATTTCCCTTAATTCAGCACTGACTAATGCAAAAAAAACACGGGAAAAAAAATATAACGCTCCACCCAGTGCTCGTAGAAATCATTGCACGAGTGATATGCGGCGAAGAGACAGTGCGGTGAAATCACAAAGCAGCCTCTCGCGGCCTGGCCAACTGGCTGTCTCAAATGCTCGTATCTCAAGGTAAATATTTGCTCGAAATTTTACTCGTATCTCAAATTGCTCGTATGCTGGGGCATTTGTATGTCAAGGTATTACTGTACAAACATTTGTACAAAATGGAAAACTACAACCATCACACCAAAAGCATACAGTTCGCAAGTTAAATCTGAGAAGCCGCATACCCTCAATTTTAGATGTGACCAGCGCGGTATAATGGAAAGTATCTTTTATTCATTCATTCATTTTCTGAACCGCTTTTTCCTCACTAGGGTCGCGGGGGGTGCTGGAGCCTATCCCAGCTGACTTTGGGCCAGAGGCCGGGGACCCACCGAGTTGGTGGCCAGCTGATCGCAGGGCACAAGCAACTGTTAGCGTGTCGACCTCACAGTCTTAGGTTCGAATCCAGGTCGGTCCACAGGTGCAGAGTTCTTCCCAGGCCTGCGTGGATTTTCTCCGGGTCCTCCCGTTTGCTCCCACATTCTAAAAACATGCATGGTATACTGGTTGGACACTCTAAATTGCCCCTATGTATGAGCGTTAGCTTGAATGCTTGTTTGTCTCCTTGTGCTCTGCAATTGGCTGGCCACCAATTCAGGGTGTCCCCGCCTCGTGTCCGAAGTCAGGTGGGATAGGCTCCTGTACCCCTTGTGAGGATAAAGCGGTTCAGATAATGAATTAATGAAAAATATAATATAGGTAGTTGGTCAATATATCATTTACAGTAGCAAATAAATATGATTGTGTGATTGCGTTAGGATTACTCTTTTTTGGGTGGTTTTCAACAACCTCTGAGCTGCTCCCTCAAGTTGTTTAACACTTGAACAGAAGCACAGAGTTGGGTTACTGTGGTGTTTGGTGTCTGTTCACAACCTGCTAAATGAAAAATATATATGTTCAAGATGCTTATTGGAACTATGAACAAGGACACAAACTTAACTAACTTCAGCTATCCAAACAGCTATCCTTAGTGGTTAATGCGACGTTATCCTACTGAATTGTAATATTCAAAAACAGTAACTCCAACTTCATTCAGATTTATGACTATTATTGCATTTCTGTGTAAGTTAAGCCAGCAAGCTCACTAGCCAGGCTCTAGTGTTATCTTAACTTTACTTTAATAGAACATTTAGGTCTGCTTGTATATTTTACAGACATTTAGCTGGGAGTGACGTTGTACGTCCTGACTATTTAATCGATTCGGAATCCAGTTGTTTTTTGGCTTTGAAAAGGAAAAGAATCGTACTCCCCCAGATAAACTTTTGTTGTAATTAATTTTAGATTTACATATGCCATAAGCACACCGCTTCACCATTTTGAACATCCGCTGTTTCCATAAAGCTGTATGGCAGGTCAGGCAACGGTCCCAGTAACCACAGGAATATGCATTGCGACAATGGTCAATTTTGGGGCAGAGTTTGCAAAAGGTCAGTTGTTATAAAGTGTTTATATACATATATGTGTGTGTAAAAAGAAATTGCCATATAACTCACTGTCCGAATGCTGTGCTGGATATATTTCTGTTAGGGCTGAAACACAAGAAAAGAGAAAATGCGCGTTAAATTAAATTAATTTCTGGTTTTATGATTTCAGGGAAATAAAATCATTCACAAAATTGTGCTGCAGTGCTGTTTTTCTCTTAGTGTTGGTCTTTCTCATCATTGTCCCTCTCTTTAGTTGTGTGTGAAAGGATGTCTATTTGCACATGTGAGAGTGTTTTAGGGATCTGGCAAAGCTGGCTCATTAAGTCTCACAGGGTAATAATCTACTCCTGAGGCTGCTGGCCACAAATTTGTTCTTCTTACGGAATTGGTGGCAGTTGAGGCAGTAGATCGATAGTGGACACGGAGAGTAAGTGATGCTATCAAACTACCATATTTATTCGCATATAACGGACACCCGTGTATAACGCGCACCCAATTTTTGTGACTAAAATTTGGTATTAAAAAAATCTGTGTTTTTTCAGCTCACACCTAGGATTGCACCGGTACTGGTAAATGGCAAATGCTGAACACATGGCGCATGACAAAACATTTATTCAAAAGATATGGTACGGAAACCTGGTAAAACAAACTCCTACCAATATGAACACAATTCTCAAAGGGAATTTACAATTTTAAATCCTTAAAGTCTAATTCATCATCAT
Organism: Stigmatopora argus; assembly: GCF_051989625.1. NCBI lineage: Eukaryota > Metazoa > Chordata > Actinopteri > Syngnathiformes > Syngnathidae > Stigmatopora > Stigmatopora argus. The sequence continues at coordinate 2,096,566 of NC_135400.1, forward strand.
AATATTTAAAAATTTTCAAAGTCTGATTTATCATCATCATCAGAGTCACCAAACAATTGATTCCATTCTTCTTGAGCAAGGATAGCATTCCCTGGGCGGACTCTTTTCCCTGGAGAAACTTTAAAAAAAAAAAATTACCACCCGAACTTTGCTTCTAATTTTTTGGTACAAAATTTTGCGCGTTATACTCGAATAAATACAGTAGGTAGAGAAGTCACAATGATTCATTTATGCCCACTGACCACGGAAGTAATGGTTGGGTATATGGTGTATGCAGGCCAATTGCTGTTTTTGTGGTCACTGTGGCAAAAATATATTCACAAAAAGATTTCTTCAAAACTAACCACGGGGCAGGAAAAACTCGTTACCCCATAGCATGACAACAAATGGTCAATTCACCTCCAAACTGAAAACAAAAAAGAAAGAAATATAGGAGGGGATACAATGTAGCCCGATAGGCAGTCGGTAGATATAAACACCCACATACACACGCCAATATCTTGGCTACGCCAGACAGCAACTATTGTCCACGACGTGTCTGTCGGGATAAAATTAGGCTGAAAACATGCAGTTGGGTCAGGCAAGAACCCATAAATCTCTATTTGTTCTCACACCGTGCCAGGATGCTGGGATAGAGTGATATTGGGCTGTTCACTAGATTACCCTTGTATCTTCCTTAACCCTAGAATGGTAACCCTCTATTTCAGAAGCGTGAAAGGTAACCCCTTTCACGCCTTGTATCTATCTAACAGTTGAGTGTATGTATAGTACTGCATGTGTTTCATTGATGTACTTTGAGTCATTTGAAGCATAATTTGCCATACTGCAAGTGTTGAAAGGAAGAAAAAAAAATTGGTACGTACTGAAAAATTTACCATTTTTTGTCTGTCTCCCATACAGATTGTAGACACCCGATCACCCCGGGTTACCGTTCTAGGGTTAATGGATGTAGTCAATGTTTTGATTCATTCATTCATTCACTTTCTGAACCGCTTATCCTCAAGGATTGCAGGCGGTGCTCGAGTCTATCCCAGCTAACTATGGGCACCAGGCGAGCAGCCAATTGCAGGGCACAAGGTGACAGACAACCATTATTGCTCACACTCATATCTAGGGGCAATTTAGAGTGTTCAATCAACCTACTCTGCATGTTTTGGGGATATGGGAGGAAAACGGAGTACCTAGAGAAAACCCACGCAAGCCCGGGGAGTACATGCAAACTCCACAAAGTGACAACTGAACTGAGATTGAACCCACGGCCCCAGAACAGTGACGCCAATGTGCTAAACACTTTCCACCGTGAAACAAAGTGAATGTTTTTAAATTTAATTGTTTTTCAGCATACAAAAAAATGTAATCACTTATGTAGACATGTACTTACATGCGCATAAGTATTATAATAACAATTTCAGAAATGCAAATTCTTAAGTACTTGTTTGTGTTGGTACTGTGTGCGCGTGTGTGTGTGCCTGCATGCGTGCGTGTTTGTGCGTGTGTGTGTGCGCGTGTGCATGTGCGTTTGTGTGCATGTGCATTTGGGTGCATGTGCGTGTGTGTGCATGTGCGTGTGTGTGCACGTGTGTGTGTGCATGTACTTAACCTGCTCGCCTTGATGTTTCGAAGGCGAGCATCCAAATCATTTAGCAGGTTCACTTTCTTGCAGCACTGAGAACAGTTGATATCCAGCAGTTCACTGGTATACAGCTGCGGCATTTTCCGAGTTGCATGTCCTCCACTGGGTTACAAAGATAAAAAATTATCCGCACAGTGCAAAAAGAGCAACTAGACAGATTCCCTACTCTCTGGGAATTTGGTTGATGAGGCTGCGCTAAAAGGAGTTTATTGGCACAAGTGTGTTCTTGCACATGCAATTCACATTTTACATTTTAACTGGTTGAATTTCGAGGTAATTTGTTGGGGATTTTTTTTGTCCAGTCCTGTTGAGCCGCTTAGACATGTACAACGACAGATCTAAATGCCTTTTAATGATGGAATTGTTTTGATGTTCTAATGCAGAGTTTGATGTACCGTATTTACTCACATATAAGCCGCACCCTGAAGTGCCTTGAAGTTTTTGAATTTTACAATTTTTCTAATATATAAATTCAGTGGTGTGCCGTCAGGGCTTTCAAGGCCTTCTCGGCTGGCCTAAGAAATATCTGAATCACAGACTGATGTTAATTATATTTTGTCCATGAATACTTATTAAATAATTCCAAATTGTCTGTCAGCTTCCTTTCATTGCTTTCCTCCTGGTTGCACTGCTTCTAATTGTGTGTTTTCATATTGAAGCATTTAACTAATCACATTTCAGCCATTATTTGTTGCCAGGGTCAGAAATCTGCCTCAAGGCCTTCACAATCAGTTCTGCAGGCTCTGCTGCATTAAACAAGCATCGATAAGACTGTTGCTTGAACCAATCAGAATTCGATTTGGTGACACCAAGGCCTTCTCGCAGGCGTAGGGATACGTCATTGCCTTCTCGCAAGCGTAGGGATATGTCATTGTCTTCTCGCAGGCGTAGGGATACGTCATCACTTTCACCAACTATGATTGGCTAGTGATAGAGTGGACGAGCCAGAGCTACCAAACTGTATCTGGAGCGAGCTGCACAAGCAAATATATTGTTGTGTTGATTTAATAGCGGTTTTGTCAACCCGCAATGGCTGAAGGAGGAGAAGAAATTGATTTGTTTGCAGATTTACTGTCAAAGCCATTTTCAAGACGGACATTTCAAGAAAAAAAAGCTGGACATCATTAAGAAAGGTCAGACAACTCCAAAGCAAGCAAGCCTGTCACAACCGGGAACGAACATTTTCAGCACTAAATCGAATAAAAACGTATGCCAGAAATACGACAGGACAGGCTCGACTTTCAGCTTAAGCTTCGATGGTGATAGAAAAGAAGGAGGAAAGAAAGGAGGATGGATATTGTGTACAGTTAAAAAGGATTTTTGGTGAGTAAAATATGGCTATATTCCTAAATAATATTTCAATTGTATGAGGTTATTATTGATTGGATTGGATAACTTTATTCATCCCGTATTCGGGAAATTTAATTGTGACAGTAGCAAGAGGGTGAGAATGCAGATACAGGAAAGGCATAGTTACACATAGTTACAAGTTAGACAGTACAGTCGCAAAGGCCAAAGAACAACAAAGCAAAAGCACAAATTACAAAGCAAAGCAAAGTAAATGGGATCATTAAGAATCACCAAATCAAATTACATTACAGTCTTCATATGCTTATAGCTGTAATATTTAATAAATACACTTCTTGACAATTGTACTTGTGTTCTTGTATTTCCGCATAGGCGCGAACAAATGTAGTATGAAAGTAATATTAGGGGATGATCCGACAGCGGTTTTTCAATTATTGCGGATTACTGTACTAGCTAATCAACAGGACATATGAAATAGGGAACTTATAATAACATTAATCAACCAAAATAATTAGTGCGTTTACATTTTAATATAGAGAAGGGTTTTGTTCAGAACTGTTTTAAAATCAATCAATCAACTTTATTTGTATAGCACATTTGCAAGATCTACAAGTGAAGCCAAAGTACAAGATTAAAGTAAAAAAAAAAAAAATAAACTCTACATTCCTGCCGAAGATACTATTAGTGTATTCATTTGAACCACCAACCTTGATGGAAAGGAGTATTCCAAATTTGAAAAGCATTTGACCTTGGAGTTTTTATCATGGTTTGGGCTGCCTGGAGAGAAATCTACATCCTTCCCTTCCCCATAGTCTTCAAAATTTTCCTCCCTGGTGATGAAAGACAGAAACACATTTGAAAACCTGGGTTTGATAAATGATTGGTTTGATTCACTGAGTACTTCAAAGGTGTAGAGGGAAAAAAACAGATAATTGAGATTAATAAGGTAATTTCAAATGGCGATTTCTTGTTTCAAAAATTAACAAATGTGATTGTGGTATTCAATAATGTTTTCCAACCAAGCAGAAGGGGGAAAATATGGAAACAAACAATAAAAAAACTTGTTGCCCCACCACTGGCATTTATTACAAATTGGAGACTGTGAGGCATGGCATTTAATGAATCACAAACAGTGTCTGTCTTCAATCTGGCTCCAAATTTCTCTAATTGCTTATGTCAATCAGCTTTGTGTGATAGATACATGCCGTGGACCATTTGAAATTTCACCAAAGATTTTCATTTGGATTGATTTTCAGACTCTGCTTGATGGCACGCCGCAGTGTCATATTCAAGCAAGATTTCATCATCCCCAACATCCTTTCAAACATATCCAAATGTAAACAAAACTTTGTATTTGTTGAAGATTTTTTTTCCAACATGGCGCTGTCACGAGGCAACCAGTGGCAGTAGCTCTGTCCACTCTTATTTGTTTTTCGTGTTTTACAGCCTTTCTATCTTTTTTTTAGTACATTTTGATATTCCTTAATACATTTCTTTTTACTTTACTTTGTACTTTATACTTTTTACTTTAATGTTTTAACAACTTTCTTGGTTCTGTTAGCCTGGCTTCTTTCTGCTACTTCTTTTTTGGAACCATTCAGCCATGCCTACGCTGTCATACACATGGGACTAGCTGTGAACAACACGCAGCAGAAGGAGCAACACCTCAATGCCGCTGGAAATTCGGAGCTGGACAAAAGTGCCGGGAGAAGAAGCGACGCTTCAGACCAATCATTCCATTATGGGATAAGATGGAAGAGCTGTCGGCGCTTACCAGGCCGGAAACGGAGTCAAGGGGTTCTACTCTGCTACTGTTGATTCTTCAGCTCCAGACTACCGAGGAACTGTGCGGATAAGCTTGGAAGAGTGACTGCATATTTTCAACCTCGGTCACAGTCTGCAGAAGTTCCCAATCTTGAGGAAGACTTCCTGTGTGTGGTTCCAGTTTTATCCAACTCTACAACGTCTTTTTCTTGTGTGTGTATCCGTTCTTGCTACTGCAACCAAGATGGCGCCGCTCAAGTGGCAGCCGGTAGTGGTAGCTTCGTCCGCTCTTGCTCGTTTTGTGTTTTTGCTCCTTTTTTGTCTTTTGATTTCCCATACACTTTGCTTTGCTTTGTACTTTGTGCTTTTTGCTTTGTTGTTCTGTGGCCTTTGCGACTGTATTGTCTAACTTGTAACTATGCCTTTCCTGTATCTGCATTCTCACCCTCTTGCTACTGTGACAATGAAATTTCCCGAATACGGGATGAATAAAGTTATCCAGTCCAATCCAAGATGTAAAAACAATAATCCCCCTTCCTTTTCCCAGACACGCAGCCTCATATCAACAATGACTGTGGCTGTCTCCCTTCAGGAAGATGTCTTCTAAATATAATTTGAAGAACATTTTATTGTAATTTTTATATTATAGATGTTTTATTTATTACTGAGTAACTATGATGTCAGGAGCGGCCTGTTTGTCCCTCCTGACGTGCCAACAGAGAGCAGCTGCAGTCAATCTACTGATTGCTTCATATTTTGTTATTTAAAGAGCAATGAGTCATAGGACCATTGCCGGATCGTTTCTTCTGTTCATGCATGCGCGCAGCATGCTGCCGTTGTTGTTGTTGTTAGGTCACCCAGGCGCCTGAGGATTACCCTCAGCAGCGCTAGAGCTGTCACTGGAACGCGGATTAGTTCATCCAGGGGGTAGCCGGAGGTGTGGGGCAGTGCGAATATCTCCGGCTGGATGAAAAACGTAGGGCGCCACGTTCCTGGGTGGCAGCTCTGGGTGGTTTTGTTGGATTCGCAGGCCGCGACGGGTGGCCTCTCGGGAGACACCTTGTGAAGGTTCCAACTGTTGTCCCCCCCATGCTGCCGTTTTGCTTTCCAAGCCATTGTTGATTTATAGATCCTTGTTGTTTATTAAAGGATGTCGTTTGAAGCCAACTGCGTCGATTCAACTCCCGTTTCCCGCGGATGGGTCCTAATATATTCCCGATCACGCCGCGACGACGCGGCGAGATCATAACAGAACGATCCGGCCATAATGGACCCAGCGGGAGGCCACCCACGCTCGCGCCGACGCTCTCGTCGACGCCAGCCACCCTTTTCGAAGCCCCGCGACCACATGGATTCACTGAGATGCCCCACAAAGTCTTTTAGGGAGTTTATAATGGACACGCCTTGGTGTGGGCACCTCAGAGACGTTCTGGCAGCTGAGGAGTCCCGACTAGGAGGTAGTTCTGAGCCTCCATCCACCTTTAAACCCACCCTCCGCTCAACGCGTCGCACTGGGCTGCCATCACAGCTAAGTCATAATACCAAGGTTCCGACACCCCCAGTTCATCCCCCCAGTTATTTGAATTCAGACTCCAGCGAGTTTTTTTCTCAATGGAGGGAGAATCCCCAGCCTCCCTCGGCCCCATTGAACGCCAAATCTTTGTCGGTTGGGACTGACTTTTCTGAAGGTGAGGACGACCGGGAGCTAATAGATTTGTATGCTGGAGATTCGGACTCGGACAGTGATTTTCTTAGCCGATTTGGACTCCGATACGCTCCACCGGAGGACGTTGACCAATATTCCTCCGTTTACTCCTACCTGGATTACCCCGACCAGCATCTGCCAGGTCCGCGGGCCATCTAAAAGGGACCACCGCGTGGCGGCCGGCAGGGAGGCTCAGGTAGGAGTTTCGAACACCGCCCGTCTTGTTTTTTTGGGGAGGCGCAGCAGCGAGGTCTTTCACCTTGTCGGCTGGCCATCAGCGGAAGGAGGGCCTGGATGCTCGAGCCCCCTGACCAAGCTTCTCCCGACCACGCCGCTCCAAGCTTCTCGCCCGACCACGCCGCTCCAAGCTTCTCGCCCGACCACGCCGATCCAAGCATCTCGCCCGACCACGCCGCTCCAAGCTTCTCGCCCGACCACGCCGCTCCAATCTTCTCGCCCGACCACGCCGCTCCAAGCTTCTCGCCCGACCACTCCGCCCCAAGCTTCTCGCCCGACCACGCCGCTCCAAGCTTCTCGCCTGACCACGCCGCTCCAAGCTTCTCGCCCGACCACGCCACTCCAAGCTTCTCGCCCGACCACGCCGCTCCAAGCTTCTCGCCCGACCACGCCGCTCCAAGCTTCTCAAATACCCGTGCCCAAGCCACGCAAGTTACTCCCTTTGCCACCTGGGCCGCCAGTCGCACCCGTGCTGAAGCCACGAACCAGGCTTCCGGTGCCGGCTGGCCCATTTAGTTCCTGTTTGCCAAGTTCCCGTTTGCCAAGTTCCCGTTTGCCAAGTTCCCGTTTGCCAAGTTCCCGTTTGCCAAGTTCCCGTTTGCCAAGTTCCCGTTTGCCAAGTTCCCGTTTGCCAAGTTCCCGTTTGCCAAGTTCCCGTTTGCCAAGTTCCCGTTTGCCAAGTTCCCGTTTGCCAAGTTCCCGTTTGCCAAGTTCCCGTTTGCCAAGGTCCCGTTTGCCAAGGTCCCGTTTGCCAAGGTCCCGTTTGCCAAGGTCCCGTTTGCCAAGGTCCCGTTTGCCAAGTTCCCGTTTGCCAAGGTCCCGTTTGCCAAGGTCCCGTTTGCCAAGGTCCCGTTTGCCAAGGTCCCGTTTGCCAAGGTCCCGTTTGCCAAGGTCCCGTTTGCCAAGGTCCCGTTTGCCAAGGTCCCGTTTGCCAAGGTCCCGTTTGCCAAGGTCCCGTTTGCCAAGGTCCCGTTTGCCAAGGTCCCGTTTGCCAAGGTCCCGTTTGCCAAGGTCCCGTTTGCCAAGGTCCCGTTTGCCAAGGTCCCGTTTCCCGTTTGCCAAGGTCCCGTTTGCCAAGGTCCCGTTTGCCAAGGTCCCGTTTGCCAAGGTCCCGTTTGCCAAGGTCCCGTTTGCCAAGGTCCCGTTTGCCAAGGTCCCGTTTGCCAAGGTCCCGTTTGCCAAGGTCCCGTTTGCCAAGGTCCCGTTTGCCAAGGTCCCGTTTGCCAAGGTCCCGTTTGCCAAGGTCCCGTTTGCCAAGTTCCCGTTTGCCAAGTTCCCGTTTGCCAAGTTCCCGTTTGCCAAGTTCCCGTTTGCCAAGAGTTCCCGTTTGCCAAGAGTTCCCGTTTGCCAAGTTCCCGTTTGCCAAGTTCCCGTTTGCCAAGTTCCCGTTTGCCAAGTTCCCGTTTGCCAAGTTCCCGTTTGCCAAGTTCCCGTTTGCCAAGTTCCCGTTTGCCAAGTTCCCGTTTGCCAAGTTCCCGTTTGCCAAGTTCCCGTTCGCCAAGTTCCCGTTCGCCAAGTTCCCGTTCGCCAAGTTCCCGTTCGCCAAGTTCCCGTTCGCCAAGTTCCCGTTCGCCAAGTTCCCGTTCGCCAAGTTCCCGTTCGCCAAGTTCCCGTTCGCCCAGTTCCCGTTCGCCCAGTTCCCGTTCGCCCAGTTCCCGTTCGCCCAGTTCCCGTTCGCCCAGTTCCCGTTCGCCCAGTTCCCGTTCGCCCAGTTCCCGTTCGCCCAGTTCCCGTTCGCCCAGTTCCCGTTCGCCAAGTTCCCGTTCGCCAAGTTCCCGTTCGCCAAGTTCCCGTTCGCCAAGTTCCCGTTCGCCAAGTTCCCGTTCGCCAAGTTCCCGTTCGCCCAGTTCCCGTTCGCCCAGTTCCCGTTCGCCCAGTTCCCGTTCGCCCAGTTCCCGTTCGCCCAGTTCCCGTTCGCCCAGTTCCCGTTCGCCCAGTTCCCGTTCGCCCAGTTCTCGTTCGCCCAGTTCCCGTTCGCCCAGTTCCCGTTCGCCCAGTTCCCGTTCGCCCAGTTCCCGTTCGCCCAGTTCCCGTTCGCCCAGTTCCCGTTCGCCCAGTTCCCGTTCGCCCAGTTCCCGTTCGCCCAGTTCCCGTTCGCCCAGTTCCCGTTCGCCCAGTTCCCGTTCGCCCAGTTCCCGTTCGCCCAGTTCCCGTTCGCCCAGTTCCCGTTCGCCCAGTTCCCGTTCGCCCAGTTCCCGTTCGCCCAGTTCCCGTTCGCCCAGTTCCCGTTCGCCCAGTTCCCGTTCGCCCAGTTCCCGTTCGCCCAGTTCCCGTTCGCCCAGTTCCCGTTCGCCCAGTTCCCGTTCGCCCAGTTCCCGTTCGCCCAGTTCCCGTTCGCCCAGTTCCCGTTCGCCCAGTTCCCGTTCGCCCAGTTCCCGTTCGCCCAGTTCCCGTTCGCCCAGTTCCCGTTCGCCCAGTTCCCGTTCGCCCAGTTCCCGTTCGCCCAGTTCCCGTTCGCCCAGTTCCCGTTCGCCCAGTTCCCGTTCGCCCAGTTCCCGTTCGCCCAGTTCCCGTTCGCCCAGTTCCCGTTCGCCCAGTTCCCGTTCGCCCAGTTCCCGTTCGCCCAGTTCCCGTTCGCCCAGTTCCGGTCGGCCCATTTCCGGTCTGCCCAGTTCCGGTCTGCCAAGTTTCGGCCTGCCCAGTTCCTGGGTGTACAGTCCCCGCCTGCCTAATTTCACCCTGTCCGGTTTCCCCCTGGCCGGCTTCGGCCAGCCCAGTTTGAGCCTGCCGAGTTCCTGTGTGCCCGGTTCCCGCCTGCCCAGCTCTTGCCCGCCCGGAAGCGGCGGCGACGCGCCGGGGCCCCTGGACGAGGGGGCCGGAGATGGCGAGAGCGACTCTCTGGCGCCCCTGGACGAGGGGGCCGGCGACGGCGGCAGCGACCCTCCGGCGCCCTTGGACGAGGGGGCCGGCGACGGCGGCGAGAGCGACTCTCCGGCGCCCTTGGACGAGGGGGCTGGCGATGGTGGCGAGAGCGGCTCGCCGGCGCCCCCGGACGAGGGGGCCGGCGACGGCGAGAGCAACTCTCCGGCACCCCCGGACGAGGGGGTTGGCGGCGGCGGCGAGAGCGACTCTCCGGCCCTCCCGGCCGAGGGGGCAGGCGGCCCCCCGAGCAGCCAGGGTAAGGTGCCCGACGACCGTTCTAAGATTCTGGTGTCTGTTAAGGGCAGGGGGCTTGGCCAGCACCTTAAGAACCAGCAGGGAGGCCCGCTGGACCGGCTACTCCCACTCCTCCCCAAGGGCCGACGTGGACGCCCGCCGGATAGGCCCCTCCTAAGCCTCGTCTCAGGCCGGCGCGGACGCCCGCCCGACCTCCCACCTCGATACCTCGTCACCGGCCGGTGTGGACGCCTGCTGGATTGGCCACGCCCATGCCTCGTCATCGGCTGGCGCGGACGCCCGCCGGACCGACCACTTCCTCGCCTCGTCTCTGGCCAGCGCGGACGCCCGCCGGACCGGCCGCTCCCACGCCTTGTCACTGGCCGGCGCGAATGCCCGCCGGACCGGCCACGCCCACGCCTCGTCACCGGCCGGCGCGGACGCCCACCGGACCGGCCACGCCTCGTACCGGCCGGCGCAGATGCCCGCCGGGCCGGCCACTCCCACGCCTCGTTACCGGCCGGTGCGGACACCCGCCGGGCCGGCCACTCCCACGCCCCCTCACCGGCCGGCGAGGACGCCCGCCAAACCGGCCACCCCTACGCCTCGTCACCGGCCGGCGCGGACGCCCGCCGGACTGGCCCCTCCCTCGTCTCTTCACGGGCTGGCGGGGACGCCACCCGGACGATGAGAACGGAGCTCAACCGCCCTCCCTCCCTGCCTGATTTTTGCCTTTCGCTTTTCATGGACATTCGGCATTAGGACGTCTAGGATCCGTCCGTTAGAGGGGACGTACTGTCAGGAGCGGCCTGTTTGTCCCTCCTGACGTGCCGTCAGAGAGCAGCTGCAGTGAATCTGCTGATTGCTTCCTGTTTTGTTATTTAAAGAGCAATGAGTCATAGGACCATTGCCGGATAATTTCTTCTGTTCATGCATGCGCGCAGCATGCTGCCGTTTTGCTTTCCAAGCCATTGTTGATTTATACATCCCTGTTGATTTATTAAAGGATGTCGTTTGAAGCCAACTGTGTCGATTCAACTCCCGTTTCCCGCGGATGGGTCCTAATATATTCCCGATCGCGCCGCGACGACGCGGCGAGATCGGAACATATGACTTTAGTCCTGCAACCCAAAGTCGACGTCAGTTTTCCTTAGATCTTTGTAAACTGTTTTTTTCTGTTCAATTGCTCATGATTGCATTCGCTTAGCTTATCTATATATAAAGCCCATTTTCTTTAACCAGTGTTTTATAATCCAGTTGTACGTATATACTCCAGTTCCCTCCTATTTGGTCGTATTTTTAATTTTGTTGTTTATCTTAATTTCAAGTCATATTACTTTAATTTCTTTTTTTGTCTTAATGCTTTTTTTCCTGTCTTGTATGCATGCTGTTATTTAGTAGTTTGTCAAGATTTTAAACTGTGAGCAACCAACCATCTTTGACAACATAATGATGCATAATGTTTTACCCTCTTTAAGAAATGTAATAATTTTCTATAAATTGACATTTCTGACACTTGGACCATAATTCTCATCAGCCAACTTGGTGCAGCAGCTAACCAAAGTTGAATCACTCCTTTTTAACTGGAGATTAATGAACTGACAAAATCTGATGAAAGTTAGTTTTAGAACTGTTATAAAATGGCAAACCATGAAGAATGATTCCAACACAAAACTCATAAATAGGAATTCAAATCAACAATACAATTTATTAAACAAAGTGAGTACACCAAAAAATGTGAGTATTACAATGTACAACAAAAGTAGCATGACAGAGTCGGAGAGTAAACTAAGGAAAACATACGAACGGTCAGACAAGTAAAAAACTTAGGTATCGCAAAATCAATGTGGGTAATAAGGTACAACCAAAAACATCACAACCAAATTGGCATGAAATACAACCATACGAAGGAATGTTTGATGCACACACCGGTTAAAAAAAAGCAACAGTCCGACAGCTACTGTCTGTGACAGGCGCCCTTGTAGTGTTACCTCTATTTACGAATGCTTATACGTATGTTTTGATATGCAAGTTAATGTATCAAGATACGTGAAGATGTCTAATTTACAAAAGATCAAGCGAAGTACAAGTGCAATACTTATTGTAGGTGTGTATTTCCAACGTCTTCAATACCTCTTGAAACCGGATTAACATGGAGTATTGAGCTCAGACGACAGGGCCAGAAAGATATACTTCATCTATTTAATAGCAATCTTCATAACAAATCATGTTGCATGCTCAAAAAACGGTCGCTATCAGCAGGCAGTTTCATCTGACTGCCGAAAACTGAACCACATCCATCAAAGCCGAGAACAGGTCACATTGCCAACTTGACGTCAACAATGCTAAACAATAAAAATGTTTTATCTCACCGCTCACACTTCCAAACCAATGAACTCCAAAGGCAACTATGCTATGAAATTGGTACTCGGATGATTCGCCTAAAAACGTTTCGCCGACGGACGTTTCGCCGACGGACGTTTCGCTGACGGACGTTTCGCTGACGGACATTTGACAGACGGACAGGTCGCCGAATGGACGTTCCGCCGAACGGAGGTTTCGCCGAAACGGGATTCGCACGCTCGCCCCGCCCCCGGATCATGTGTGTACAAGTTTTTCAACCTCAATTCGGTCCGAATTTGAGAGCATTTTGAGCCGTTTGGCGAATGGACGTATATAGACGTTTTTTTGCCTCCATCGCGACATCATTGCGACATTTTACCGAGGAATTCACTTCCCTGGGCTCGGTTCTGATGTCCAAAGAGTTCCAGTATTTGTATTTAATCATTAAATGCTGTTTTAGGATGGTTTTGACCCGATTGCTGTCATTTTACGGCTCGGTTCTGCTACATCTGCCCGCCCAAGAGTGCTTATTCCCGGGCTGCCATGCCCGCCCAAGAGTGCTTATTCCCGGGCTGCTATGCCCGCCAAAGAGTGCTTATTCCCGGGCTGCCAGTGACGGTAGACTACAAAGGGAAATGAATCATTGATTTTTACTATAATTTGGACAACGCCGGCGGCGGGCCGGATTAAAAATCCTAACGGGCCGTATATAGCCCGCGGGCCGAGGTTGAAAAACTTGTACACACACGATCCGGGGGCGGGGCGAGCGCGCGAATCCCGTTTCGGAGATACCTCCGTTCGGGCAAACGTTCATTCGGCCGAACGGCCATTCGGCGGAACGGCCATTCGGCGGAACGTCCATTCGGCGACCTGTCCGTCTGTCAAACGTCCGTCGGCGAAACGTCTTTAGGCGAATCATCCGGTCACGATGAAATTATCACAATCCCCCCAACTAAATGATTAAACATGAAAACTTTAAAGGAAATATATACAAAAATCCCACCAATAAAGAACATGACCCAATCAATTCTTGATTGGCCCCTACATTATCCGGCCCCTAATTGGTTAGGCAGAAGGGCTAAGCAATTACCAACTTATTATCTATGCAAATATGATATCTCTGATCTGATAAAATAATAACAAAAGTCCCTTGGGGAGTATCCTGAAGTCCTCTCTTCTCAGGTTGCTGCTTCTTCCAGCAGGCACAGCTTGTTTACTCGTCTCTCCAGTATGATAGTCTTCGTCCTTATCTTCACTCTTTGTACCATCCCGCTTGAGTCCGGCAACGACTCAACTACTCTTCCCAGGAGCCAGGAATTGCGTGGGGAAATGCTATCCACTAGGAAGGAGCACAACATCTACGGTTGCGAAATTCTGTTTTGGTGTTGACCATTTCTGACACTTGAAGAAGTGGGAGATACTCACGATTTCATTTAGTCCAAAACAAATCTGATAAGTACATACTGTATTTGTTGAAGATGCCTGGGGGCGTGTTAGGTTGGGACTTCAACAGCAATAAGTGATTGGGTGTCAGAAGCTCAAGATCATTTGCGTCGTCCGAGATGGTAGTGAGCGGTCTTCCGTTGATGATACTCCCGACCTCACAGATCGTCGTCTGAATACAATCATCATTCATGGCTTTCTCATTCATGATGGAACTTAGAATTCTTTTGACTGTTCGAATCTGTCTCTCCCGAACGCTGCCTTGATGGGAGGCTGCTGGGCTGTTGAATATCCATTTGATGCCTTTCAATTGTAGGTCTCTTGTGATCTTGTCATGGTCCAGTTGAACTGCTTCGCTCAATTCTCGTTCGGCGGCCACAAAATTTGTGCCGTTATCAGAACGCAGGATGGTAACTTGACCTCTGTAGCATACAAAGCGTCGTATTGCGTTTATGCAAGAATCTGTGTCGAGGCTATCTGCGACTTCTGTGTGTACAGTCTCAAAGTAAGGCAAGCGAACAGCCTGTACTCCGGCCTCGCTTCACATCAAAGGGCCCAAAGAAGTCAACGCCAGTGTTTGTAAAAGGGGGTTTATCAGGTAAGAGGCGATCCTCAGGTAGGTTTGCCATTTTCTGCTCCCCGACCTTTCCTGTGATCCTGCGGCACACAAAACACTTGTTGAGCAACTTTCTGATAGCCGAGTTGACTTGTGGAATCCAATAGTTGCGTCTCAGCTGCGCCAAGACGTAGCTCCATCCGGCATGACCTGTCCTTTGGTGAATGTCTGTAAGGATCAGTGTGGCAACTCTGGGGTTCTTGAATATGATTGCTGGGCGTTTAGTGGTCTCTAGCATGGCTGACTTGTTGAGTCTTCTGCCGACCCTCAGAGTATTGTCTTGTAGTATAGGCTGCAGTCTGCACAGTGGACTTGTGACTAACTTGCTTTCCCTTCTGAAGCAGTTGGAGTTCTTGCTTGAACTCTTGTCTTTGGCTGGACTGGATTATCTCTGACTCTGCTGCAACCAGATCATCCAAGGTAAGTTTTTTCTTTTCCATTGTGATTTTATACTTCTCAATGCGCTGTTCTGACTTTGTCTTTAGCTTTTCAGGGTCCTTTTCTGTTTGGATGTTGGTTCTCGATTACTCTTTTCTTTCATCTTTCAGTTGTTGCAGTGTGTTCATTAGTTTTAGAATCCAGGCCACTGCTCATTTTAGTGTGTGCCATTTTGAATAGTAGCTGATCATCTTATTAATTGGTTCCTTCTCCTCTTCGACTTTGATTGTGTTGACCGTTGTTGCATTCTTGACCTCAGGGTTGCCTAGAAGGCTCTCCCTCCTTTGTATGGGTTGCTCTGGTTATTTAGGTTTGATAAAAAAGCACTGGAGGTAATTTATCAGTGGAATCATAATGGTTTTGTTGTTATGATTGATTTAACAGCTGGACGATTCAACAGTATTATCAATACAACAGGAAAAGCAATTTCTAGAGAAATCATGTGGGAGTGCTGTGGGGCTAGTATTTGCTTTTTCTGATTTATATACATAAACTCACCGTTTTTGCAAAATAGTGTTTAGGAAGACAGACTCATTGGCATTCTCAGCACAGTGTTCCATATCACACTGTTCATATTCCTTATGTGCACAGTTTTGTGGACAAGGTTGCGGGCACAAAATAATAGGAGGGTCCAGCTTTGCCTCTGTAGTCTGAAAGAAGACAGATCAAAATAAGGTAAATATTCATTGATTAATTTATAATCTCCGCTTATTCTCACAAGGGTCGTGGGTGGTGCTGGAGCCTATCTATGTCAACTACGAGCAGCAGGAAGGGGACACTGAATTGGTTGGTTGCCAGCCATATATATATATATATATATATATATATATATATATATATATATATATATATATATATATATATATATATATATATATATATGTGTATATTGTTATATATTCATGATATATTCTCACCAGCCTATAACCCTCTTGATATTATTCACAATAATCATATATTATTTTTCTCTCAAGTCTTGTATTTAGGGAGCTTTAAATGGAGTTAGAGCTATGGGAAAGTCGTCTTTTCTCTTATAAACAATGTATTGAGAACTCACCTGGGATCCCATCTCTGTTTTCCGTGTCTTTATTAAAAAAATCCTCCAGGACAAAAAAAAGAGCACGTAGCTTTATAAGTGCGAGGTCGAAAAGAAACAAACGCTAAGAGTATATATGTGTAAAACATAAACAATTTCCAGATAAATCCTGATGAAAAATATATGTAATATTCTGAATTACAATTTAAAACATCATCGCATGTATGTCTTTTACAAGACGTTCGATTTGAATGCAGATTGTTATCCACAAAGCCTGTTTATCATTTGAAAAGAATTACATCACCTGCAAATAATAAAATATAGAGTGCCTCCTCTCATCACCTTACATTTCCCCCGTTGAATTTAAAAGACATTACCTCGTCGCTCTGGCCGAATCGACAACCATAACCCTCAATTCCTTCGCCTGGTTGAAGCATTAGTCTGGTTAGTAGTCAAAATTCTGTTGCTGATGTTGCTGATCGCAATGTCCACCCATGCGTTTCGTAATAAAATTGACTGCACAACTAACGACTCCATTCAAACCTGCAATTGACATCGCTAAATCGCACTGATGCGGCAGGATCGAGCAATTGCAGATTTGAGTGCTGGAATTCTACGGAAAATGGTAACGGTGTACGATGAGTCATAACTATGATACCACACTGCGGTCAAGTGAGCCGTTGTTCCTCTTTCTGTAGTCAAGCCACCCGCGCTTAAATTTCCGTTGTCCAATTCCTTCAGGTTTTACGGCAAAGAGGGAGGACGCGCGCATTATCGGAGAAAAACAGAAGAGGCTGACGTCACCGCCGAATCAAATTCAAGCGCTTCAGTCTGTAGATTTTTACTCACTCTCATTCGAATTGCAATTTAATTAAATGTGAAGATGCCATATTGACAAATAAACGTCACTCTTTAAATAAATAAAATAAAATTACGCCAATGATTTTTTCTGTCCATCGAAGAAATTCCAGCGATGACGTCACCAGGCAGTTCAAGTATACTTCAGCGTTATTAATAAATGGTGCGTCGTTGAAAAACTGAAAGGTCTACAATAAACAGGAGGTCATTAGGCGCTAATACCAGTAATAAATTAATAAATAATAAACCATTTGACGTATTGACACCAAGTTTCCAGACAAAATAGGTGATGACTTTGTGTTTATCGAACACCTTTTAGTTTTCCAACGACACACTCCATTCATAAATTATTAAATTACTGTTATTAGCACGTAATTTCTTCATAATCTCACAGGCCATTTGACCCGTTGAGCACAAATCAACACAAGTGGTGGATAATTACCCCCTGTTTATTGTACACCTTTTAGTTTTTGAACGACGCACAAATCAATGGCGTACTTTTATTTTATTTATCTAAAGAGTGACGTTTATTTGTCAATTTAGCATCTTTACATTCAATTAAATATCAATTCGTATGAGAGGGAGTTGAAATCCACTGACCGAAGCGCTCGATTGGTCGTCTTATTTTTATCAGTTCATGCGCGCGCCTGTCATTTTCTGCCTCTTTGCCATAAAACCTTAAAGTAGAGGGCAAACGAAATTGAAGCGCGGCTCACTTGACTTGGAAAAGAGAAACAGTGGCCTCTTTGCCATGAAACCTTAAGGTAGAGGGCAACCGAAATTGAAGCGCGGCTCACTTGACTTCGAAAAGAGAAACAGCGGCTAACTTGACCGCAGTGATACCACGGAAGTACCCCCTCACCCTCCGAAATGCCCTTCTCCTCGTCTTGCTAATTGAAGAGACAACATGACACTGCAGTCGAAAAAAAACGGATGAAATTATATAAAACCTTGTTTGAAATACTATCTCTCTCTCTCTCTCTCTCTCTCTCTCTCTCTCTCTCTCTCTCTCTCTCTCTCTCTCTCTCTCTCTCTCGCTCCCTCCCTCCCTCCCTCCCTCCCTCCCTCCCTCCCTCCCTCCCTCCCTCCCTCCCTCCCTCCCTCCCTCCTTCCCTGCAATCCAATCCAACCCTCAAAAACTATTTTATGGCTATAAAACCTCTACTGCAGCTAGAGCTGCGACACATAAAAAATAATCAATAAATCAATGCGCAAAAATTGGGTAAAATCCATTTCCTAGCAGCATTACATGATTAAATACAAATACTGGAGCTTTTCACACATTAAAACCAGGCCAGGGGGGCGATTTTCCCGGGAAAAGACAGCAATGAATGTCAATGGCGTACAGGCAAACATTGCCCGAAAATGGGGTAAAATCCAGCCGAAAACAGCATTTATTGATTAAATACAAATACTGGAGCTTTTTAGACATCAGAACCGGGCCCGGAGTATCATTTCCCCGGTAAAAAGACAGCGATGAACGTCGATACGTCCATACGTGAAATGACAAAAAATGCACTAAAATTAGGTGAAATCGACTTCCTAGCAGCATTTATTGATTGAATACAAATACTGGAGCGTTTGAGACATTACAACCAGGCCAGGGGGGTGATTTCCTCAGGAAAAGACAGCGATGGACGTCAATGGCGAAACGGCAAAAATTAAACTGGGGTAAAATCCACATCCTAGCAGCATTTAGTGATTAAATACAAACACTGGAGCTTTTCAGATATCAGAACCGGGCCCACAATTTAAATATTATTTAGGAATATAGCCATATTATACTCACCAAAAATTCTTTTTAACTCTACACAATATCCATCCTCCTTTTTTTCTTCCTTCTTTCCCATCGCCATCGAAGCTAATGATGAAAGTCGAGCCTGTCCTGTCATATTTCCGGCATAGTCCGTTTTGAAAATGGCTTTAAATCAACACAACAATATACTATTTGCTTGTGCAGCTAAGAGAAAGTGCCGCATACACCATTTTCCCGGCTGTAACAGGCTTGCTAGCTTCGGAGTTGACCGCCCTTTCTTAATGATGTCCATTTTTTTCTGGAAAAGTCCGTCTGGAAAATAGCTTTGTGAGCGAATCTGCAACAGAATCCATTTGTTTTTGCTTCTGTCGGCCATTGTGGGTGGAGTTTGCGATCTGTGGCTGCCTCCCTATGGCTTTGGCCCACCTACTAGCCAATCATAGTTGGTGAAAGCAATGACGTATCCCAGCCAGCAAAATGCTAATGCGTATGAAAAAGCATTGTGGGGTTGCCAACTCGAAATCTGATTGGTTAAAAGCAACAGTCTAGTTTAATGCAGCAGAGCCCGCAGAACTGATTGTGAAGGCTTTGAGGCAGATCTGATCTGGCAACAAATAATGGCTGAAATGTGATTGGTTAAATGCTTCAATATGAAAACACACATCTGGAAGCAGTGCAACCAGGGGGAAAAGCAATGAAAGAAAGCTAACAGACCACTTGGAATAATAAGTATTGATGGACAAAATATAATATGATTCAGATATTTCTTAGGCCAGCAGAGAAGGCCTTGAAGGCCCTGACAGCCCGCCACTGATATATATATATATATGTATATATATATATATATATATATATATATATATATATATATATATATATATATATATATATATATATATATATATATATATATGCGTTAGGTCTTGTGAGTCATGGGGTGGACTCTTCCTTGCTTGTCCCTTTCGTCGAAATTTCCTCCCACTCTGGCCCAGTTGTGTCCCAGGCTCGTGGTGAACGCTCTTCTTGTCTCGGCTCCATTCAGGTGGAAACTTTGTCTCAGCTGTTCAAAATTATTGGACCATTCAGTTGGGTTCTTTATTGTCCCAGTCTCTTCCATGCTTTGGTGCATTCGGACTCGGTCCATGGACGGTGGACGAGAATGGTTTGATCGCGATCTCCGTTCACTTGGAAGTGTGGGTTTGCCACTTCAACCATGGGATACACCTGACTTAGTGGTGCCCATGGTGGTGGGTCAGGGCGAGGTACTTGGAACGCCACCAGAGAAGGATAGAGTTGTCCTTCTCCTGTTCTTTCTTTCTGTCCTCTCTTCTGCATCTTTTGGGCATTGGCCTCGTTTGGGCCTGAGGTTACCTTGCACATTATGTCTGCAACAAGTTAAACAGTTCCTACAAGAATTGTAAAATAGGTATTTAGAGACCTGTTGGCACATGGAACACACACTGTACCATGACCATCATCCCCCCTGTCAAGACATGAGACTTTCCATGGCTCAATTTCGCAATTACTTAAAACAATGATTGTGGGACGCAGAGCTTGTTTTCTACTGCATCAAGGCCATTGTAGTTTCTCTTTTCCTGGTCGTTTATTTTAACCCTTTGTAAGAAGGTTTAGTCTCAATTGAAACACTTTCACCTTTTTTTCATATGGAAACAATAAAAACAATATGAAAGAGTTCCCTATGGTTTATGACAATTTATGACAATTGACAATTGGGCTTTTGTCGAGTCAATGATGATGACAAAGCCTATGTCCGATTATTATTATTATGGCATTACTTGCTGAGCAATAATCTTTGGCATTGCTCCCTGAGCAATAATCTTTCCAATCAATATTGGAGTGCTTGCCATTTCGTTTTATTACGTCAAAAGGTTTCTCTTGCCTGTCTCCTCAAACGTTTCAACTGAGAGAACCTTCTTACAGTGCAAAAGGTGGATCCACATCCCCCTTTCGGCTATTTTCATGTCTGCTGGTTGGTCAGCAATGCTTGGTGTGGCCAGTTCCAATCGTGTAGTGAGTAATGGTGATTTGTATGGTCTACCAAATAGGATTTGAACTCGTTATGTACGCGCAGTAATTTGATAACGAAATATGGAACCTTTTGCCAATCCCCTCAATTATTTTGTTAACACAATTTGGGTGCCTTTAATACTATAAATCAATGGTTCTTTGGAATTCCATATCGTGCATTGTCTTTTTTTTGTTTTTTTTTCTCAGTGCTCCCAAATTCCCCATTTTGCAGAGCAGCTTACCACCTGTTGCTGTCCTATCAGCACTAATCATTCCCAAAGGAAATAGGTCAACGTCATTTGGTTGACATCAATGGTCCGATGCTTATGCAATCCGTAATATTATAATAGTCAATAATATGACCCACGCCAAAGCATATTTCACCCGCTCACGACAAAACAAGGAATGTTTCCCGTGCACTGAAAACACTCCATGCCTCCTCCGTCCTAGGGAAATCATGCCTATCCTAAATCAATTATTTTATCTAAATCAGTCAGGTACAATTTACCAAATTATTTGGATGAATGCCATTTCTGCATTGTTATTTTCATGTTTGCTATCATTAACAACCTTAATACTTAAGGTCTAATTCGCTAATCACCCCATATTGCTAACCCACCCAAGGATAACTAAATTCACTGTCTAAATTCCTATTCCAACCAACCAAGGAGACGATGTTTACTTAAGATAAAAGCCATTTTCTGTAGCTCACTGTTACCACAATTAAAACTAAAACCTACTGTTGGAATAATCCTTAGGTATTTCCAAATTCACAATAAAAGAGGCATTGGAAGTCATATCTTTGTTTAATTCTTGCAAGAAGAGAATACATCCATCCGCAACTCCGGTCAGGATAATTCTAACAACTCGAGGTCTCTCTCGCTAATTTATTCATAAGATTTTAACGCCATGCCCCACAGAAGTCTAAACATCTTTAGAGTCTCATAACAATTTATCACAGTAATCAAAACAATTGTAGGTCTGTCGAATTCTCCCAAAAGCGCCAGTTGTGGACCCGTCCTGCCTAGCCAAAACAGTCCACCATTCCCAAGGGCGTTTTTTGTGGACTCCTCTTCCGAAGCCGAAAAACAGTCCACCGTTATTGTTGTGAACCCATCCTGCCCAAGGCCATTCCCAGTCCTCTTGATGCGAACCATAGTCCTTACTTTTGCAAGAGATGCATTAAAATGCCCTTTGTATTAATGTCAATTACTCTTTGTTGCAAGTACATATAATATAATAATATTGATACACATCTATAATAATGATAAACCTAACACCTACCATAATTAAATTAGAGAAAATAACCTTCTACTAGGCATTTCCTAATGACAAATTTCAGTGTTTAATAAAGGACCCACAATTTGTCACCAATATGTCATAATATTGTCAATTTTATCATCCCTTTTTCTCTAACCAGCTCTCTCTGTCTCTGTGACTTTGTCTCTTAGCAGAGTCCCTGACTCTATTAACACGCCAAGACCACAAGTCCCTGACTTTTGTCCCTGACTCAACACTCTTAGCGGAGTCCCTGACTCAACACTCTTAGCGGAGTCCCTGACTCAACACTCTTACTTCACGTTCTTTTTCTTTCTCGTCACTTACTTTGTTATGAACGTCTTATCTTACGGCTGTATTTTATGGTACTCGGACATTTCGTTGAAAGACGTTTGGTGCCTGGACGTTTGGTCCCCGGACGTTTGGTCGACCGGACGTTTGGTCGACCGGACGTTTTGTGGAATGGACGTTTGGTCACTGGGTTCGCGAGTCCCGAGGTTTGAGTCACGAGACTTTCATTTGTTTAACCCTAACCCTAACCCTATTCACTCAATGTTAAATAATAGTCATTAAATCCCTATTCCCCCAATGTTAAAATATATCAATTGCATGTGAACCCGTTCTACCAAACGTCCGTTCTACCAAATGTCCGTTATACCAAACGATCGGTCGACCGAACGTCCGGGGATTGAACGTCTTTCGACGAAACGTCCGGTCACGGTATTTTACGCTATTTCTCTCTAGGGACGTCCCGTCTTAATTTATTATCTCTTAAATACTTATTTTGTTATCTTATTTATCTGCCTACTTTAGTCATTTATTTCCTTATTTTGCGCGGCAATCGTCGAGTTTTATAAGTGCGTCGCAATGCACCTCCCGGTTTTATCTATTTCCCCCTGAGGATTACGCATGCTATCACAGTTATTATTCTATTTTTCTTATATTGAGCTGTTTTACTCACTCTCTTGGCATGGTATTTCTATACCTTTACTCTATTTTAACACAATCTTTGAAGTCCCTGGACGGGGGGTGCGACCTCCCTCCTCTGGAAGACTGACGTCACTCGGTCTACCTCGTGGATCGCCACCTAGTGGATCGCCCGGAAAGGCAGAGCCTTTCTCGGAGATAGGCCGACTCTCAGCGTCAATCCGTTGTATACCTTTACGTATTTATCCGACTTACATACTTCTCAACGGTATACAGAATGTTTCTCCGACGAATGGAGCATTTCCCCTTCTCATAGGGAAACAGGCCTTATGCTAGATTGGTTTTACGAATTAATTTTAACCAGTGCCTTACCGTCTTAGGTGCCTGTCTTGGTTTGTTGAGATTCGTCACTGGACCTCGGGGCGACGGGGGACCCTCAATGGGGGATGGCTGACGTCAATTTCTTGGCCTCTCGATTCCCCGTCGTCCCGATGCCACAGATCTTGAATCCTGGGTTTCAGCACCAAAAATGTCCGGTCCACGATGAACATTCAATAAAAGTCGAACACAAGTAAGCACGCCAAGACAGATGAGTGAAATTTTGACGCTTCTGCAGAAGGGGAGAGAGAACAGACAAAGAGTTACTCTGCGTAAGACTCCGGTCAATCTTCGACTGTTTCCGCTCTCCAATCTCCGACTCTCCTTTGTGCATCAACAATTTTATTAGGGCAAGATTGCGTGACATACAAAGTCTCTATGACAAAGATGTGGTGCTGTGACACGGATTGAAGGCTGTGACACGGATTGAAGGCTGTGACACGGATTGAAGGCTGTGACATGGATTGAAGGCTGTGACACGGATTGAAGGCTATGAGACGTATTGAAACATTCTTTTTGTTTACGCAAGATTATTTCACAGAAATCCTGAATGAGGGTACTGTAGGGGGCGGCCTCGGCGGCGGACGTCCAGAAGCCGCTCCACCTTGAAGTCCGGGCTTCCGTCGATGGCGATGCCAGTCTCGACTGGCTTGATTTGTGATACATGGAAGGTGGGATGGATGCTGAGGGCTGCCGGAAGCTCGAGGCAGGGGTTTACAACCCGTTCAATCTCATAGGGTCCAGCAAAGCGGGGGTATAGCTTCCTGGTTTTCCTTTCCTAGGGGGGTCTCTGAGGACAACCAGATCTGACAACATAGGCCGGAGCAGGGGCAAACTTTTTGATTCGCGGGCCACAATGGGTTCTAACGTTTTACAAAGGGGCCAGACCAATGGATGGATTGCTTTGGTAACCCCACCTAAAAAAATACACATCTTGGGGTATGGAGAAAACGTCTACTTTAATTTCAAATGAAAATGAAGATAAGCATTACAACAAAATATCTGACTTCGGAATGAGTCTTAAAACACTGAAAATCAAATGAATAAAATGTTCCTTTTTTATTTACTAACCATTTCTATTTTAAAGCATGGAAAGTTCTGTTATCCTTCGGGATATCACCATCACTCTCCTCATGGCTTTCTTTTGTTTCCCAAAAAAGTAGATGCATATTTACTTGTCCTGCTTCTATTCAATTTGTGTCCCTGGGGCCAAAAAAACAACCAGTGCAAGGACAAAACAGTGGCAGCAAGTCAGTCTGTGGAACGGAATTATATTTGATCAGTGCGCACTGTTTATTTTGAGAATGTGCGCATCACAGAGACACTTTCAATTTTAATGGGAACAGTGTTGTTGGTCTCCTTTTTTAGCCAGCGCATCAAAGTCTGGATGTATTTATTTCTTGACCTACTTATTACCTATCTATTTATGTCTAAAATGCCTTTCCTATTCATGCATCCTCACCCTCTTGCCACTGGAACAACGAAATTTCCCGAATACGGGATGAATAAAGTTATCCAATCCAATCCAATCCAATTTAGTTTTGTTGTGGTGATTCTCAAAATGGGTCTGAGGTGTTGGTCTGTTAACGTGGATCTCTGGCTGACTTTGTTCATGATGCTGAAGGTCTGTTCACACACGTAGGTCAAGCCGAACAACACCAGCATCTTCTGGGCTGCCCGCCGCAGCCTTGGAAATGCTGCTTTATTGAGTGAAGCATTGAAGTCATTTCAGAGAATTCAACTTCTCTTTTAAGACTGGAGGTTGAACAGTTCGAGTTGGAGCTCTTCTGGAGCAGTTTCGGAGTGTTGTGACAGAAGGCTGCAATACCGATTTACATAGATATTCCTGGTGGATGATGCAGTGGAGGAAAATGACATCCTGGTCAGGGTTTTCATATTTCCTTCTATTCTAGATTCTCCTCAGCAGGCCAACGTTTTTTCCCGTTGAATTCCGAATTCGGAGATCCATCTGTGGTGACAATGACAACCTTACTCCAAGGAAGCTTCACATTTTCGATGACAGCAGACACCCGGTCAAACAAGTCCTCTTCCCGTCTCTGTCCTTTCAGAGACTCCATTGTCAAAAACTGCTTTGTTATTTCAAGTGTTGTTGATACCTCGGATAAAAATGAGTATCTAAGCAGTGTCTTTGACATCATTGCTTTCATCCAGTGCTAAAAAATACAACGTGAATGATTCCGTCTATAAGTTCCACACAGCGAGTCACTGTCCACCATGAGAAACTGATTTTCTCAAATTTGTCTTTGGTCACAAAATGCCTGCTGTCTCCACCATACATTCTTTTAAAAACTCACTCTCAGACAGTGTTTTGCTGCCCTTTGCTATTTTGAATGAAAGCATAAAACTGGCCTTCGTACTTGACTATTGAATGGCAGTTTGACGGTGAAAAAAAACTTTGTTGAGCCTTTAAATTAGCTGTCAACTTTTGAGCATCAGCTTCCCTTTCTTTTGATGACAGCTTGCTAGAATAGTTAGCATGCTTTGTGGCAAAGTGCCGGCTAATATTATATTCTTTAAAAACCGCAACAGTTTCTTGGCATAATAGGTCACCAAATGATTGGTGTTCAGTGAAAAAATATTTAGTTGTCCACTCCGTATTGAACACTCTTTGTCCACTTTCCGTTTCTTAGGTCCGCTCATCTTTACAGAAGGGCTGATGGATCAAGAAGGTACAAGGGTAAAGTGCAAATGTGGAGTAATAGGCCTACGCTTCACCTGAACAAAGCCAATGCATCTACAGAGCATCTAGTGGAAAAACATTAGAATAACAGGAAAAATAAAAAAAATAACAAGGTTTATTTATGTAATATTAGTTCGGTGGGCCGGATTAAAACGTTTAACGGGCCGCATGTGCCCCCCGGGCCGTATTTTGCCCATGTATGCATTAGAGTGTGAATTGTGGGCAGTCGATCCAAGGCAGCTGGTCACAGGTTGGTTGGCATGGGTGGTGCAGCAAAGCGTTGGTTCCAACTGTTGATTCATACGCTCACATTGTCTGTTAGTCTGTGGGTGATAGCCGAAGGAGAGGCTCACCGGAATATCCTGAGCTGAGCAGAATGCGGACAGACATGGGAGGTGAATTGGGGACCCTGGAGATGATGTCGGTAGGTATTCCATGCAGACGGAATACATGCTGAACAAGCTTGTCGGCAATCTCCTGGACTGAAGGTAGCTTGCGGAGTCCGACAAAATGGGTGGCCTTTCAAAAATGGTCAATAATTGTCAGTATAACTGTACAGTAATCCCTCGAATATTGCGGTTAATATAGACCAGACATGGATATAAAAAGAAAAAAAACGTGAGGTAAGGTCACCCCTATAATAACATGTTGATTAAAGCTGGCTTTACCATGAAGCCAGGCAGCAGCATTCCCACACATGATGATGGTGATCCACACGTTCAGTTAATCTTTGAATAAAAATGTCCGGGAAGGCATCCGCTTCCAAAATAACTTGGTGCTGTCTGTTCCGGATGGGGCCGGGTCGTGGGCCAGACCTCGTTCGGTGCCGGCATGCAGTGCCGGATTGCCGGCCGACACAGCCAGCATGTGCCACCGGATGGCCGGCCGAAAAATTAAACTTCCACTTTGCTCCTCCGCACTGTCCAACCGTCAATTAGCTGTCCAGCGAGCTCTATTTTCGGATAAGTGCAACGACCTCAGTCCAGTGCCTGGACTTGTATAGAATCTCAACTTCCACCCCGCCATCCTCGCCATTCTCGCCGGCCGTGTGGCCGGCCGGGAAATTAAACTTCCACTTTACCCCTCTTCGCCATCCAGAGAACTTTATTTTTAGATAAGTGCAACCACATCAGCCCACTGCCCAGACTTAAATGGAATCTCAACGTCCACCGTGGTGTCTTGCCATCCTCGCGGGCCGGGAAATTAAACTTCCACTTTACTCCTCCGCACCATCCAGAAAACTCTATTTTCAGATAAGTGCAACGACGCCAGCCCACTATCCGGACTTGAATGGAATCTCAACTTCCACCGCGACGCCCTGCCATCCTCGCCAGCTGAACAGCCGGGAAATTAAACTTCCACTTCGCTTCTCCGCATCTGTTTTCGGACAAGACCAATTCCATCCGCCGTAACGTCGAGGCTCGCATTTCTAAAGAATCCCCCTTCGCTGGTGTTCTTTGCCGTCCAATTCACCGAGCAAGTTTTATTTTCAAATAAGCGCCACAGCATAAGGTCGCCCGCTGCCCGCCATTTTTCTCCTCAGTTGAGTAACTTTGAACATCTGTTTTCCACTATTTTCCTAGTGGCAGGCGAAAGACAGGGGAGTGGCTTCCGCTTGTGAGTTTCAGCATGGATTTTCACATTTTTATGAACTTTTTTTGTGAAAAAAATCCGCAAAATAGTGAAGCCGCGAAAGTTGAAGCACGCGAAGTGAAGAAGGATCATAGTCCTGCCAAGAGAAGTTGGGAGGCCTGTGACAAAGTTGACAACAATGTGGGACCAATGGCGGCTAGGGATCCGCAGTGGGTGGAGTAGACCAGAACTTGGATTCGTGTAGGACTTACTGCGGGTACACATCTGGCAGGCAGATACGAATGAGAGTGAATCCTCACTCATTGTCGGCCACCAGAAGTGTTGGCGTAGCACCGCCAGTGTGCGGGTGACTCCTGGGTGGCAGGTCAGGTGAGAGGTGTGGGCCCATTCCAGTACCCTGGAACGAACTGGGACATAAAGGTTCTTCTGTGTACCCCCTCTGGAGTCAGGCTCAGAATCTTGGCCCCCCAGGACCTCAGCCTCAAGGTCAGTCTTCATAGTTGCAACCACAGAAGGTTGGCGGGATGGTTGTGGGCTCCTCCTAAGAGTCCGATGGTTGGAAAATATGGGACAGTGCATAGTGTTTCCCATTTCTAGGACCTGGGACATAAAATCCTGGTCCACAGTGCTTGACAAGAGTTCAGTCTCCAGGCTGACTTGAGGTATTCTAAATTATTCTGATCGGTCCAGACCCCAAATGGGTGATTTGCCCCTTCAAGGTGATGGCGCCATTCCTCCAAGGCTAATTTCACAGCAACCAATTCATGGTCCCCAATGCCAGTTTCATTCCAGTGGGGTCAGCCTAGGGGAAAAGAAAACGGTGCACCTTTGCGTCCCCTGGTTTGGGCTGAGAGAGGCCAGCGCCGACCCCAAGCTCCGAGGCGTCCACCTCCACAATGAACTGTAACTGAGCAAAAACGATGGGAGCATTCCTCCTCAGAGAGCCTGGCACGACCTAGGTGCACGAGCTTTGACGTAAATACGGGGGGTTGGGTTACTGCAGCAGGAGAACCAGCTAAAGCTGGCCGCTGGGAAATGCGTGTGGATTGGATTGGATTGGATAACTTTATTCATCCCGTATTCGGGAAATTGCGTTGTTCCAGTGGCAAGAGGGTGAGGATGCAGGAATAGGAAAGGCATTTTAGACATAAATAGATAGGTAATAAGTAGGTCAAGAAATAAATACCTGAATAAATATATAATCAAACAAGCGTGTTGCTTAGCACATATATACATACATACATACACATAAATGTACATGCATCCATACGGTAGGTCTTAACACACAGCCATTTTTTGTTAAAGAGCCTGACAGCTGATGGGAGGAAGGATCTGCGGAAGCGCTCCTTCCTGCAATGAGGGTGCCGCAGTCTATTGCTAAAGGAGCTTCGGAGGGACTCCACAGACTCATGCAGGGGGTGGGAGGTGCTGTCCATGATGGGCATCATCCTGGTCAGCATCCTCCGCTCTCCCACTTCCTCCACAGAGTCCAAAGGACAGCCCAGAACAGAGCTGGCCCTCCTGACCAGCTTATTTAGCCTGTTCCTGTCCCTCTCCGTGCTCCCGCATCCCCAACAAAGCACTGCATAAAACACTGTAGATGCCACCTCAGTGTCGTAGAAAGTCCTCAACAGTGTCCTGCACACTCCAAAGGACCGTAGACTCCTCAGTAGGTAGAGGCGGCTCTGGCCCCTTTAGTACAGGGCATCTGTGTTTGTGGACCAGTCTAGTTTGTTGTTGAGGTGAACACCCAGGTACTTAAAATTCTCCACGATTTCAATGTCTGTACCCTGGATGTTCACCTGAGTGGTCTGTTGAGGATTCCTCCGAAAATCGATGACCATTTCCTTTGTCTTACTGGTGTTGATGTAGAGGTGGTTTTGCCTACACCAGTCAACAAAGGCTGTGATGACTCCCCTGTACTCCAGGTCGTTCCCGTCCGTCACTCGTCCAACAATAGCGGTGTCGTCAGAGAACTTCTGGAGGTGGCAGGTGTCTGTATTATGTTTAAAGTCCGATGTGTAGTGGGAGAAGAGGAGTGGAGAGAGCACTGTGCCTTGTGGGGCCCCCGTGCTGCAAGCTACCACATCAGACGTACAGTCCTGGAGTCTCACATATTGTGGTCTGTCAGTGAGGAAGTCAATGATCCATGCGGCTAGGTGGTTCTTTACTCCAGCCTCCCCCAGTAGAACCGGCTGAATGGTGTTGAACGCACTGGAGAGGTCAAAAAACATCATTCTCAGCGTGCTTCCCGCGTTCTCCAGGTGTGAAAGAGACCTGTGCATCAGGTAGGTGGTAGCATCTTCCACACCAATGCCTGGACGATAGGCGAACTGCAGAGGGTCCAGCTCTGCATTCATCAGGGGGCTGAGGTGATTGAGGATGATTCTCTCCAATGTCTTGATCAGGTGAGAGGTTAATGCTACCGGCCTGAAGTGGTTTGGCTCCCTGGGGTACGCAGTCTTAGGAACTGGGACCACGCAGGAAGTTTTCCACAAGGTGGGGACCTTCTGCAGACTGAGGCTGAGGTTGAAAATATGCAGAATCACTATACCAAGCTGATCCGCACACTCTCTCAGTAGTCTGGAGCTGAGGCCGTCTGGACCGGTAGCCTTCCTTGCCTCGATCTTCTTGAGCTGTTTTATCACCTGATCGACAGTAATGCAGAGACCGGTGGAAGAGGGGGAGGAAGAGGAGGAGGAGAACGAGGGGGGTGCGTTGCTTCTGGTCTGGTGGGTCAGGGGAGTGGGGGCAGGACTGAATCTGTTAAAGAACTGATTCAGTTCATTGGCCCACTCCCTGCCGCCAGACTCCGGGTCTCTCTCGCTGTTGCCTCCATGGCCCGAAATAGTCCTCAAGCTCCTCCAGACCTCTTTGGTGTTGCCTCTCTGGAGTTGGTTCTCCAGCTTCCTCCTGTAGATGGTCTTACCCTTCCTTATCTCTCTCTTCAGCTCCTTCTGGACCCAAGAGTGAGTTTCTCGCCGTTGACCTCTCTTTATAATACTGTGCCTGGACAGAGCGAAGGTAGTAGCAAAGTACCGTATTTATTCGAGTATAACACGCACACGTGTATAACGCGAACCCCTACTAAACTAAACGGACTAAAAATTGGTATAAATATTTTTTTTCACTTTTTCTCAGCTCACACCAAGGATGGCTCCGGTACTGGTAACTGGCAAATGCTGAACACATGTCGCCATGACAAAACATTTATTCACAACATATGGTACGGAAACACTGGTAAAATAAACTATTGGTATGAACACAATTCTTAAATGGAATTTACAATTTTAATTCCTTAAAGTCTAATTCATCATCATAATATTTAAAAAATGTTCAAAGTCTGATTCACCATCATCAGATTTACCAAATAATTGATTCCATTCTTCTTGAGTTATTTTTTCCAAATGTGAGCACCGGCCAATAGAATGGGCTCTCGCGCTCCATCTGGCGGACAAAGACAGGTTTTAAGTCTCCTTATTTAAGGGCTGCCGAGTCACTGGGATTCGTGTATAACGCAAATTTTGCGCATTATACTCGAATAAATATGGTAGCATAAACAGGTCGGTGAACGTGGCGTGAAGGTACAAGGTGCGTGGGCATAATCATGGTCCTAGGGCAAAAACGAGAAGTCAAAGATCAGGCAAGATGAACAAGGAGGTAGTGCGAGAAAGTACTTAAAAGTGAACTAATGAAGACGATCCTGCGACGTGGCCAAGCTCTCGGTGGCTTAAGTAGGTCTGTGATGGTGATGAGCCACACCTGGCCTTGCTTGACCCATCTGGTGCTGGACCTGTGATTTGGTGACAGGTGCATCCACCCATCTGTCTAGCCCTGGGCCTGACAGTCTCCCTGTCCCCTGTGATTGGCTGGCAACCAATTCATTGTGTACTCAACCTGCTGCCCCCCAGTCCTCTCCTGATTCTTGTGAGGATAGGTGGTACAGTCTTCCCTCGATTATCGCGACTTCACTTATCGCGAATTCACTTCTTCGTGATTTTTTTCTGCTATTAATTATTATTATTATTTTAATTCATAAAAATGTGAAAATCCACGCTAAAAATCACAAGCGGAAGCCACTCCCGTCTTCTGCTTGCTACTAAGACTCAGCAATGAAGGGAAAACAAAGGTAGTTATAATGGGGATGGCCCTACTTCGCAATTTTTCGATTATCGCGACCATGTCTGGTCAACATTAACCGTGGTATTCGAAGGATTACTGTATAGAAGATGAAAGAATACATTGAAGTGAAACGGCTGATGTAACTGAAAATATGACAGTTAACATGAGTCTTGAAAAACAAATACATAAATTAATTTATTGGGGAAAAATAGAACGGCTGCCAGTAGCTGCATATCTTAATATCAAAGTAGATATTAAGTAAGGCAGCAACTTTATCGTTCACATGCTCTAATACAGGGGTCGGGAACCCAGAGAGAGCCATGAACAATTCATATTTTAAAATCAAGTTCCTTGAAAGCCATATTCAGAATTTAACAGTAAAAATACATGAAAATGTGTGCACTTTTAACACTGCTAAATTAGAAAAAGTCTCAAAATTATTTTAACAACATTGGTACGCTGATGCTAATCAATGAGTATCAAAGAGAGTATGCATGGAGAAGGGAGACTAATGAAAAAAATGTTGTGGCCTGACAACGCAATGGCCTTATTGGTGCATTGTGGACCATATGCACCCATCAAAATAGCCATATACAGTGGGGCAAATAAGTATTTAGCCAACCACCAATTGTGCAAGTTATCCTACTTGTAAAGATTAGAGAGGTTGTAAAGATTAGAGAGGCCTATAGTTGTCAACATGGGTAAACCTCAACCATGAGAGTCAGAATGTGGAAAAAAAAACTCGAAATCACATTGTTTGATTTTTAAAGAATTTGTTTGCAAATCATGGTGGAAAATAAGTATTTGGTCAATACCAAAAGTCCATCTCAATACTTTGTTATGTACCCTTTGTTGGCAATAACGGAGGCCAAATGTTTCCTGTAACTCTTCAGTTGATTTCTTTACACCAAGCGTTTTACCTATTGCAGATTTAGTCTTCCCAGCCTGGTGCAGGTCTACATTTTTGTCTCTGGTGTCCTTCGACAGCTCTTTGGTCTTGGCCATAGTGGAGATTGGAGTGTGAGACTGAGGTTGTGGACAGGTGTCTTTTATACCAATAATGAGTTAAAACAAATGCTATTAAGACAGGTAACGAATGGAGACCTCGTTAGACCTCGTTAGAAGAAGTTAGAACTCTTTGACAGCCAGAAATCTCGCTTGTTTGTAGGTGACCAAATACTTATTTTCCACTCTAATTTGGAAATAAATTCTTAAAAAATCAAACAGTGTCATTTTCTGTTTGTTTTCCACATTCTGTCTCTCATGGTTGAGGTTTACCCATGTTGACAATTACTGGCCTCTCTAATCTTTTCAAGTAGGAGAACTTGCACAATTGGTGGTTGACTAAATACTTATTTGCCCCACTGTATGGCTCACAAGCCATAGGTCCGCTACCCCTTCTTTAATATAAGATACACAGACGCTCCCCTACTTACGAACGAGTTAGGTTCCGAGCGATTGTTCATAAGTTGAATTTGTTTGTAAGTTGCTCAGTGCTATGTTTTGTATTATAATTTATGTTTAAGGCCTATATAAGTATATTGAAGGTTTATATAAGTGCATTTGTATGTTTAAGGCTTGTATAAGTAACACGCATTGGTTTGTACTGAAAAAAACATTTAATAACATGTAGAGAATACATACAGTACTGTATACATACATTAGAGAGAGAGAGAGATTTACTAGAAACTGACCGAAAGAAGCTATCTAATGACGATTGCAGTTTTCTTTTTTTCATCATAAATGATGCAGTAGCACTGTATGGCATCATTCAATTGATTTGCAAACTTTGTGCAACGTCCAATATTTGGGTCCTGCTGCTCGATCTCTATGTTTATAAATGGTACTGACGGTCGAACGATTGAAGTTGTATTCACGTGCAACGCTCACCACTTTCTGACGCGCATCAAGCTTCGTTATTATTGCCACTCATTTCAAATGAAATGGCTTGCCTCTTCCTTGCACCT
The DNA here is from genome assembly GCF_051989625.1 of Stigmatopora argus. Lineage (NCBI taxonomy): Eukaryota > Metazoa > Chordata > Actinopteri > Syngnathiformes > Syngnathidae > Stigmatopora > Stigmatopora argus. The sequence continues at coordinate 2,129,793 of NC_135400.1, forward strand.
CCCTCAATAGAAGCCTTTCGCTTTTCACCAACCATATTGAATAATGGATGCACGAGATATTTAATGATACAAATGAAAAAGGTTTTTTGCGCACTGGAGATACGTTCACGCACTTCCGCATTGCAACGAACTGGGCAGAGGAAGGTAGATGCTGGGTGAGCTGAGCTGTCACAGCGCCAGGCGTCAGTATTAGCGGCGGAAAGAAGCACGACTTGGAAAAAGGCGCGCAATACAAAATTGAACTTACGAATATTTTTCGACATAAACGCAATTTGCAGACATGTTCGTATGTACCGTTGTTCGTAACTCGAATGTTCGTAAGTAGGGGAGCATCTGTACACACGCAGTGTACAGTATACAGGTTGGCAAATTTAGTAATTAATGAATTAAAATACAAAGTATTGGTATACAAAGCAACTAATACCTGGTGATGAATGACTATGAAGCAACATTTTTTACAGTGCCCTTTTTTCTTTAACAGAGCCTCCGTTCTTTCTTTTCTGTACCACATTTGTTTTGTTTTAGAAAACCCAGGTCACAGGAACCCATTGGTGGTTTTTAGATACCGTTTCCAGCGCAGCTTTGACTTTGAAGTAGGTCTCTTCCAGGTTGTTGTTTGTGATGGTTAAGTCAAAGTAATGACCAAAAGCTGCTTCGATTTTATCGCTCTCTTCACACGTTCTCTGTAAATCCTCATCCTGTCATTGAAAACACAGAATAAAAATGTATCTATACATTAAGGTGGCACCCCTACGACTCTACTAAGGATAAGCGGAACAGAAAATGATCGAATAATTATACTGTAATTTAAGGACTAAACGTCGTCCTAGCCAAAAATGCTAAATGAAAGGGAAAAAAAGCATATATGAGTCACAATTGAGAATAAGTCACATTTTCGGGGAATTTATTTGATAAAATTATAAACAAAAAACTGACATGTCATAGAAAATATTCATATTATCAGAACAATAAGCACAAACTTGATACATGTCTGTGAAGCCTTCTAGAAGTCTTATTCCATGCAATCATGGACCTCCAATGAGTATGTGCATGCACTAGTGACAATAGCTAGTAGCTAGCTAAAGTACCAATCTTGTTACCTAATTGATTAATAACTAAAAGTAATTTTCTATCAAAGTCTATAAATGCACAGAAAATATTCTTACCGAAAGTACCTTTGTGGAAACCCCGGCCTCTACAGCAGAGTTATTCATTGCCTTGAGGGCATCCAAGTCTGGCGACTGAAGGAACACCACATATGGCAAGAATTCAGATGTTCTCAGCACTTTGAGAGACTACAAGAGATGGACATATCAACAATCCATAACTATACAAACAGAAAAATCATTTCATCCATCAGAGTTTCAAAATTGAGTTTTAATGTAGTTCAGACTTGGGATGACCCAATGCTGACTTTTTGACTTTCGATCCAATTTTTTCAAGATATCTTTTGCCTATATCGACCCATCACCGCTTCGATGCCAGAATTTTTCATCTAGTAAAAATAAAGCAAAAATATTGTATGTAGTATAGTCTAAATATTAAAGTGAGCCCTGTGGTAACTCCTGTATGACCAGGGCTCACTTTAAATAAGAATTGAAATTTAAAAAAAAACGATTTTAGTCCATGTTGTTACCATCATTAGTTCATAAAGGGAAATTGACCAACTCAGCAGACATGTTTGCGTCGAAAATATCAATGGTACTGAAAATACACGCTACGACTGGATCGATCCCAGCTTGTGACAAAATCAGATACTGTCCAATACTCCAAAAATATCTGTATTGGGTCCTGATATCAATACTGAGAATCAAATCGGGATATGGCTAGTTTAGACTAAAGATTTAACAAAAACTGTGAAAACAGCCACAGGATGTTGTGTGTCATCGATCCATATATTTGTTCGGAGGAGGAGCAGGAAAACATCCTGCTGTTATAGTTCATACAGGTGTTGTTGGGGTAATTCTGGGATGTTACTATGTGTTCATTTGGAATTAATAGGTAATGAAGCTATAATTTAAATAGTGCCATACTGTTTGGACTGAGTGCACTTTCCCCCAGTCTTCCTGTTCAGGGCCAGTCAATTGTTTTCATAACTATGAAATTAATGGAATAAAGCCGAAAGGAAATTTATGTGCAAATGTATAATATAGGGGGGAATGTTGGAGTAATCATTATTATAAATGTGTTTGCAATGAATATAAAGCCTTATAATATACATGCTTACTATATTAATCAATATATTTGCTTATTAGGAATAGTAATGCTCATCCTAAATGTTTAACTATATTAAACAATATATATATGTGTTGATTGCTTTTATGTTAGAGTTAGAATTAATATGTGCTTTCAACGAAGACAAACGCTTACTACAAGGTCACTCTCCAAGACAGCTAGAGCTACAAGTTCGCAATGACTTAACGATACACTGAGTCCTTGCTCCGAGGACTGATTACTGGAAGATACGCCTCAACCCTTTCCCCAGATACAAGTTCGCAATGAAGATCTGTGAAGGATGCTTAAATTGTTGTTGATTCAGCGGATGGCTATCAATCAACTCGCATATTGTTTTTCCTTTGTGACGCTTGATATGGAATTGTTTTGTTTCTTGCTTACGCAATTGGATCGATTACTCGCATAATGTTTTAATTTGTGACGCTAGGTTGACGCTAGGTTTGCTTGATTATGGAATTGTTTTGTTTCTTGCTTACGCAATTGGAATCGATAACCTTGTAATTGTTTTGATTTGAGGCCTTAAATGGGCAGGACATAATACCACTCGTTAGAATAATCTTGACCGGACGAGCGGGGGGATGTATTCTCTTCTTGCAAGAATTAAATGGTGATGTGACTACAGATGCCTTTTTTATTAAAAGCTGAATTGGAAATACCTAAGGATAAACATACAATTGGATGAACCTAACAGGTGTCATATCTTGAGATATCTGCCCTAACAGATGTTTAAGTTAACGCCCACTGAGAACATTTACATACTGGAGTCAGATAATCCGAGGGTGTCTTTTTCCCAAATAAACCGGTCAGAAGTGACCGCCGACACCAATTTATGTCTTGTCTGCATTTGTCCAAAAATCTTTCAGAAAATTAATGAGCACTAACAATAATAAAATAATGTCCAAGAAAAAATATTAAATAATTCCGAATTATCTGTCATGTTTCTTTTATTGCTTTCCCCCTAGTTGCGCTGCTTCCAGATTCAGCTATAATCTTACATATTTACATATACTATATGTTCATTAACATGAACATGTATATGTTCATTAACATGTATTGTCCCGTTATTAAATAAATCAAACTCAAACTCATTGTGTTTTCATATTTAAGCCTTTAACCAATCACAATTTAGTCATTATTTGTTGCCAGGAGCAGAAATCTACCCAGAGGCCTTCATAAGAAGTTCTGCAAACCTGTCCCATAGAATAGGTGTTGGTAAGATAGTTGCTTTAACCAATCAGAATTAGAATTGGCGACAGTAAGGCCTTCTAGAAGGCGTACGGAAATGTCAGCGTTTTTACACCCTATGATATGTCAGTGAGAGTGTACAAGCCAGCGTTAGCAAACAGCATCTGTGTCGAGCTGCACAAGCAAATACAGTCGTACCTCTACTTACAAAAATTAATTGGTTCCAGAATTTTTTTCATAACTTGAAAATGTCCTAAGTAGAGCAGTACTTTATATGTAAATTCACTCATTTGTTCCACGGTCCTCAGACAACTACTACCTAAACCAGGGGTCTCAAACTTGCGGCCCGCGGGCCAACTGCGGCCCTCGGGACGATAATTTGCGGCCCCCGTCTTAATGTGAAAGATGAATGTTCGTGCGGCCCGCAAAATTGATATGAATGACACTTGTGTTCGGAGCAATGTTCCCTCTAAGCTGCGCGTGTGCGCAATTGCGCACTACTCTCGTCTTCTCTGCGCAGTAGCAATCATATGGCGCGCAGTAAAAAAAAAATCGATTTTTTTTTTTTTTTAATTTTTTTTTTTTTTTTTTTTTTTTACCCCTTTCCCCATGATGGCGCCGTTTAAGTGGCAGCCAGTGGCAGTAGCTCTGTCCACTCATGTTTTACGTGTTTTACAGCATGTTTTACATGAAAAATGAGAGGGAACATTGACATGCACCTGCTTGTGGCAGGTGTGATACTGGTGTGCCCATAGCGAGCAATGATGATGTCGTGACCGGATGATTCGCCTAAAGACGTTTCGCCGACGGACGTTTGACAGACGGACAGGTCGTACTAGTATTTGTTAGTTTAATGATTAAATACAAATACTAGTATTTGTATTTAATCATTAAACGCAGTTTTCAGCTGGATTTGACCGAATTTGAGAGCATTTTGAGCCGTTTGGCGTATGGACGTCTATAGACGTTTTTTTGCCTCCATCGCGATATCATCCAGTATTTGTATTTAATCATTAAATGCTGTTTTAGGATGGATTTGACCCGTTTGCTGTCATTTTACGGCTCGGTTCTGCTACATCTGCCTGCCCAAGAGTGCTTATTCCCGGACTGCCATGCCCGCCCAAGAGTGCTTATTCCCGGGCTGCCATTGATGGTAGACGAACATTGATTTTTACTATAATTTGGACAACACCGGCGGCGGGCCGGATTAAAAATCCTAACGCGGGCCGAGGTTGAAAAACTTGTACACACACGATCCGGCGGGGCGAGCGTTCGAATCCCGTTTCGGCGAAACCTCCGTTCGGCCGAATGAACGTTCGGTGGAACGTCCATTCGGCGACCTGCCCGTCTGTCAAACGTCCGTCGGCGAAACGTCTTTAGGCGAATCATCCGAGTACCGATGATGTCGCTCACACTGGTACTCAGTGCGCTCAGGGAGGTTGTCTTTCTGCTCAGACCAACAAAAAATTAGAGGGAACTTTGGTTCGGAGCTGAATGAACCAATCACGGTGAGGTATACGGCTCTGGAGGGCGGGACATCGGCCGGGCTGTCCAGTGCCTCGCTCACTCACTCATTCATTCCTCCAATCAGCTGGGCGGAGGAGAAGCCGTGAGGCCGATCACTCCGCTCGGCGCGCACACTCCTCCGCTGCTCTCAGCATAGAACTGAATGAGGCGCTATGATCCGTGATCCAGCCTGTGTCAGTGTCTGTAGCCATCTCCGCGATTGAAACGGAGAGCGAAAGTGCACATGCGCCACAAACCCGCGCGACTGAATGTGAAAGATCAACCCGAGACTCATTCCAAGTGGAAAAACATATTACAGAGCCCCAGAGATGTCTCTTTCAAAGCCTGCCGTGAAGAGAAAGGTCGGTGATGAGCACAGACAGTTTCAAGAAAAGTGGGGAGTGCAATATTTCTTTGTTGAACACAGGGGCACCCCGACGTGTCTCATTTACACTGAAAAAGTTGCGGTGCACAAGGAATACAATTTGAAACGTAATTGTACTATGAGACATGCTGAGGAGTACTAAAAATACCAGGGAGATGAGAGAGCCAACCAGGTTGCCAGTCTTAAAACACGTCTTCTGAGGCAACAGGATTTCTTCAAGAAGGCTACCAAAGACAGTAATGCAGCAGTCAAAGCTAGCTACGCCGTTTGTGAGTTGATTGATCCTGTGCTAAGTGATCCCAAATGGCTCATGGACTTGGCTTTTCTTGTTGATATCACACATGAGCTTAATGTACTGAACAAGAAGCTACAAGGCCAGGGGCAACTTGTCAGTGCTGCCTATGACAACGTGAGAGCATTCTGCACTAAACTTGTGTTATGGAAAGCCCAGCTCTCTCAGACAAACCTTTGCCATTTCCCAGCATGCAAGGCTCTCGTGGATGCAGGCACACCATTCAGTGGTGAGAAGTATGTTGAGGCCATTTCGAAGCTACAGGAGGAATTTGATCACAGATTTGCAGACTTCAAGACACACAAAGCCACATTTCAAATTTTTGCGGACCCCTTCTCCTTTGATGTGCAAGATGCCCCTCCTGAGCTTCAAATGGAGCTCATTGACCTGCAGTGCAACTCTGCACTCAAAGCCAAGTTCAGGGAGGTGAGTGGAGAAGCAGACAAGCTTGGGCAATTTTTGAGAGAGTTGACCCCCAGCTTCCCTGAACTTTCCCGAAGGTTCAAGCGGACCATGTGCCTTTTTGGGAGCACATACTTGTGTGAGAAGCTCTTCTCCACCTTGAACTTCAATAAGTCCAAGTACAGGTCCAGACTTACTGATGAGCATCTTCAAGCTCTACTGAGGGTCTCCACTGCTTCCTCCCTCAAGCCAAATGTGACTCAGCTATGTGAGAAGAAGCGCTGCCAGGTCTCTAGCAGCAAGGAGTAGGCAAGAGAAGCCGTGTTCAGAATATTTCATATTCAATGTTCCATTCAAGTTCAGAAAGTTAAAGGTTAAAGAGCTGTTAATACAGACATTTGAAATGGAATAAAAATAATTCATTTTCTCTACTTAGGCAGCCAGTGTATATCTCTCATTATTATTATTTTATTTTTGTATTACTGATTGATAGATTTTTTATTCATCTTTAAGTTAATTTATCTAATTCATTATTTTTTGTAAAAAAATAAAGATATTTGATAACGTTGGAATGTTTTATCAGCGCTTTTCTTGTGGAAATCCTGATGCGGCCCAGTCTCACCCAGACTTGGCCTCTAGCGGCCCCCAGGTAAATTGAGTTTGAGACCCCTGACCTAAACCCTTTAAAATTGGTCAGTGTCCCAATTTTGTATGACAGATGTGAGAAAACACAAGAATTAGAGAAAATTATAAGAAAATGATTTATTAATGTCTTAAAATTCAGGGGTCCTGGGTTCAAATTCAGGTCATGTCTATCTGTGTGGAGTTTGCATGTTCTTGCCGGGCCTGTGTGGGTTTCCTCCGGGTACTCCGGTTTCCTCCCACATTCCAAAAACATGCTTGGTAGGCTGATTGGACACTCTAAATTGCCCCTAGGTATGAGTGTGAGTGTGCATGGTTGTCGTTCTCCTTGTGCCCTGCGATCGGCTGGCCACCGATTCAGGGTGTCCCCTGCCTCTGGCCCGGAGTGAGCTGGGATAGGCTCCAGCACCCCCCGCGACCCTAATAAGGATAAAGCGGTTCAGAAAATGAGATGAGAATGTCTTAAAATATAACGGTATGCAACAGAGAGATTGGACACAACCACTGTCCTGTCTTGTTTTGTGTGGATGTGTGTGTTTGCTTTTTGCCTCTTGTCAAGGGAAGCCCCGAGAGTCCGGGACACAAGAGGCGAAAACACACACACACATCCACCCAAAACCCTAACAAGACATGAAAACCACACGAACACATGAACACACGTCTTATAAAAGCAAATTTAATAATTCAAACAACAAAATTAACAACATTAATCAACAACAAACATTAACGTTTTATGATTTCTTTTGAATTTAATATTTCACCCATTATATTAGTCGCTACTGGCTCTTACCTGTTTGGATTTGGATTTCACTTACCCTTCTGCCGTGCTGGTTGACGGACGTTTTGAAAAAAAAACTTTCCAAAGGAGATTGACTTTGACAACTTTTAATAATGTTTCTATAATGCTATTGCATTATAGAAACATTATTAATAATAATGTTTCTATCATGCTATTGCATGATAGAAACATTATTAAAAGTTGTCAAAGTCAATATTTTCTTTTTCTGGATGTGTTATTTTTTTCTACGAAGACAGAATGTTCGTGAAATTTCTCCAGCATTTCTTTGATTTTTGCTGTTGCAATGCTCGCTGCTTCCTCCTTGTCTGCCTTCTCGTTTTATTCCCCCGTATTGTCGAGTGTTCCATTACTCTAGAGTTTGTTTTTATGCCCCTCGACCAATTCGTCATTGTTCTCCACGCTGACCACTTCTTTTCATGCCCAATGGTAATTTTCTTGAGAGACATGATGATAAAAACAGAAGCAGCTGCTTTATCCACACTTGGAAAAACTCAACAAAAAAACACCGTCAGAACTCTGGGGCGACGGTCAAAAGTACATAAGAGAGAATCTTGAAAGATTGATAATGGTTGTTGTGAGACAGCCAATGACAGCCCAGCATAGTGCAGTGAGGTTCTAAAGTGAGAATAGAAGCATCTGCGACAATATTTTCAAAATAAAATAACGGATAAGGAAATGCATTTACTTTTTGGGGGATTTCACAACATGGGTCTTTTTCGTATCTCGGGGCATTCATTTGCATATAAAAAGCTTTCGTAACCTGAAAATTTCGTACCTAGAGGCATTCGTAAGTAGAGGTATGACTGTATATATTGTTATGTTGATTTCATAGCTGTTTTGTCAACCCTAAATGGCTGAAAGAGAAAAGAAATGGATTTGGTTTCAGGTTTACTGTTAAAACGGTTTTCAAGAAACACTTTTCAAGAGAAGCTAAAATAAGCTCTGAAACCGCAAGTCTGTCACAACCGGGAAAAGGATTCGTGCACCACTTTCAGTCCACTAGCTACGAAAAGGCATCCCTGGCTCACAGGCTCCGAGGAACACAGCAATTTTTATTGCTGGGAAGTGCTTGTTATTTGCCACAGGTCGACATGGTGTTTGCAGAAATACTGGATTTGTACATCTGACTTTCCTAACCAAAGCAGCAACATGTCACCAAAGCACTGCCGGACACTTACAAGCAATGGTGCTCTCCAAAACTTTAGGGGAAACCGGAGTGTATCTACAGCTGAGCGAGTTATTTCGCAGGGGAATGGAGATCCATAAGGTAAAAAAAACAAGGGAAATCTCAATTAAACTGTGGAGACAAAAAATTCTGATAATCACATTCTTTCAATGCTTTAAAATAATGTGGTAGGTCATTTACCTATCATTTTGTTTGCAATCAGGAAGTCTGTGGAATTTACGATTTTTTTTTTTTTACATAACTAATTCGATTACCTGGGCAGGGGGTCCGCCAAGGAAAAATAGGTAAGGGTTAGGGAAGAAATGGTTCCTTGTTCCTTACTGTTGAGATAGGCAAAGGAAGATCGCACTTTTTGTTCTCAACTCATCTCCTTTTTTAGTAAGGCTTGCGACATGCGTACATGCCTCGTTCATATGGATATAGTTTCAAGTGTCTTGGGAGCGGGCCCTCACACCAATCCAGAGGCCAACGAAGGGTGGTTGTGTTGTTTATTCGTTCATTTTCTGAACCACTTATCTTCACAAGGGTTATGGGTGGAAAGAGGACGTTGACGATTTGGTCGAGGAGCACCAAAACAAACTCTCAATGGAGCAGGAGTAATTGCAACGCTTGGCCATACATGAGGAATTCAACGGGAAGGTGGCTGAGGAGGAAGCAGCCACCACTCGAACAGCACAAATAAAAAAAACGGGGGAGAAATGACAACTTTACGACTTCTTGGTAAAAACATCCTGAAAAAGTTTTCACGAGTCGTGCGATCACCCACTTTGACGACGTTTGTCTTGTGCATTTTAAAAACATTGTTAAAAGTAATCAAAGGCAAATGTCTTTAAATTGATATTTCTCAAAACGTCTGTCACCAAGCACCGCCGAAGGGGAACTTAAATCCAATCAGGCATGAAGCAGTGGCGATAAATAAAATGGGTCAAAAATTAGTACAATTATCAAGAAGTGTATTCATGAAATATCAAAGTTACAGGCATATGAGTACTATAATGTATTAATATCTAAATATAATCTGTAAATTTAAAAAAATGTAAATACTTTAAGTACTGGACTCATAATGATAATAGTTCCTCTCCACTTGATTTAAATAATTTTAAAAAATGGTTATTGGAGGTTTATCCAAGCCCTCTTCATTAGATTCGAGAGACATTTTTCTTGTACAAATATTGCTGTTGTTGTTGTCTTGACACTGTCAAGACGATTGTTAAATTCAATGGCTGCGGCCACGTATCATCACTCTCCTTCTGAGTGGCACCATGCAGTTTGTTGACGTCCTTTCATCATGCCAGATTCATGGCCATATTTACAGCGTAAATCCATCATAATGCTGGTTCATTTTTATATTCCTCGGAGTCGGAGGCGAGGTGTCTTAGTCCACACGAGAATTTGCGGTTCCGCAACTCGGTAGATGCAAGCTTCGGGCGGCGAACAACGGCATGTGCGTGGCACAGCAACCTGCAGCACAGCAATCTGGGCGGAGAGACCAGCTGCTGCATCTCGGACCTCTTCACCTCACGAGAATGTATTTTTATTTATTCCCAGCATACAGATCGCCACAAGCGAGCATCTCCACAGAGGAAGTGCGTTAATTTCCCATGTCTCACCTTTAACCACACGACGGATCCCATTAAGATCAACAAGATTCCTACCAGCTAAATTATGTACAAAAGAATGCCACAGTGTAGATTCATTTATGCCGCAATGGCGTGCTAAGCCTTTAGCATCTCAAGGAATGTCAATATTTAGGATGCATTTTCAACGGCGACTAGAAAAAAAAATGTCTTTTTGCACAAGTGATGTGCAAGATGCAAAATTCACTCGCAACAAAACAGGAAATGGCAAGACGTCAAATTGCCTTAAAATTTTACAATTTTACAATTTCTCACGTATAAGCCACCCCTGATTCACAATTTTCACCTCCATATTCACAGTTTTAATAGGGAGTACAAATGTGTTACTTCGAAGGGAAAAATCTTAAGAAAAATCATCGCACGTGTTATTTCTAAGCTATTGTATAAATTAAAAGCAAATTATTAGGGTCAACATCAAAAGGAAGTCTTTTTTTGTAAATGCCAAATATCAAATTATTAAATTTGAAAGAAGAACTAAGTCTATCTTGATGAGAACCTGATGCTTTTTTAATGACAGAAATTACAATTTTCTTATCAGAAATTTAAGATGTGACGGCCAAATTGCTTCTAATGTCGAAATATCTCGATTTTTTTCCGATGCTTCATATTACTGCAATCGTTGTTACTTACGAACAAGAAATTAAAAAAAAATCAAAGTGGAATTTTGTTTTGTTTCATAATCACAAATGTACAATAATTTTCTTTCTCTGTTCCGAAAGGGTGTTGCAAATGTACAATCATTTCCTTTCAAAAAAGAAGTCACATAAGCACAACCAGGAAGTTAGTCCGTAGCAGTATAGTGTTCACCAAGTCTCTGGGTGCAATAATAGCATGAGATACACATTACGCAGGTATCAAGGCTGGTATTTTAATGATCGATCGCAAGACCTTCGATCAGCCATAACAACTATTGGGATGTGCTTACATGGTAAAAGGTAGGAACATATCTATCAAGGCTACTCGCGTCTGGCCAGTCAAAGCATATTTACTTAGGTAAGACGGCTGCGCCCTAGGTGAGATGGCAACGCCCTGAGCGAGCAGTGACAGGCACAGGTGAGTTTTTTCAAGTTAGATGCAAGATACATTTTTTTTCTTGAATTTCATTCACAAACGTCAAAATAAATTTAGTTTGGCGTTTTATCAGTTTATCCTTTCTCTATTTTGAAATAAATGCCCTTATTGGTCGCATTGTCTTGCGTTATGGCGTTTCATCTTTGTCACCTTGCAGTTTCATGCATGTCGTCTGATTATGCGCATATAAGGCGTACCCTCGATTCAGTCACTTGATATGATAATCAGCGTGCCCATTCTCCCTCTGTTGCAGGGGTGTCCAACTCATTTCACATCGCGGGCCACATACAACCACTAGGTAGATGTTGTCATGGGTCGGACCAATAAAAGTATAGCATACCTAGCTCTAAATAAACAAAATATCATTTCATCCTTTGTTTTGGTGTAAAGAAGCACAAGAACATTTTCAGATTTGAAATTTAACTTAAAATTTATTGAACACTTACAAAACCTTTCACAAAATTGCACAAACTTTAACAAGTCACTGGTGTTGAAAATTGTAGTAATGTACTTTACGATTAAATTAGACTTATAAAGAAAGACTAGGATGGCCTGGCGTCTGAGTGGTTAGCGCGCTGGCCTCACAGCTCTGGCGTCCTGGGTTCAAATCCAGGTCGGTCCACCTGTGTGGAGTTTGCATGTTCTCCCCGGGCTTGCGTGGGTTTTCTCCAGGTATTCTGGGTTCCTGCCACATTCTAAGGACATGCATGATAGGCTGATTGGACACTAAATTGCCTCTAGGTACGAGTGTGAGTGTGAATGCTTGTTTGTCTCCTTGTGCTCTGCAATTGGCTGGCCACCAATTCAGGGTGTCCCTCGCCTCGTGCCCAAAGGCAGCTGGGATATGCTCCAGCACCCCCCGCAACCCTAGTGATGATAAAGGGGTTTAGAAAATGAAAAAAAATCCATTACATTCAGACTGTTCGTGTTCAGTAATATCAACAAAAATGCAAGGTCCTGTAACCATTCTTGGGATTGTAACTGTGACACCGGTTTTCCTTTTTTCTCCATGAACTGTCCGATTTCCTCTGGTAGTTCAAAGAAATGCCTCATCACAGTGCCTCGGCTTAACCATCTCACTTCAGTGTAGTATGGCAGGCTGCGTGTAATCTTGCTGTCGCTGAGAAGCATGTCAAACTGACGATGGTTTTAGACCTCTGGATCGGATGAAATTTATAGTGCGAACAACCACCTCTATGACGTGCTCTAATTTCAACGATTTACAACAGAATGTCTTCGGGTGCAAAATACAGTGAAATGTCCAGAAAAAATCTCCTCCATTAAGGGCTTGTTTTTCTCTCTGAACTTTGTCACGACACCTGATTTCTTTCTGATCATTGATGGTATGCCGTCTCTAGCCATGCTGACAGCGAGGGACCGGTCCACTCCAACTCTGTCCAGTGCAGCAACGACAGACCCGAAAATATCCTCGGCTGTTGTGGTGTCCATCATAGGCACCAAATCAACAAACTCTTCAGTAACAGTCAATGTCTCATCAACTTCATGAATAAATACGGCCAGTTGAGCCACGTCCGTGATGTCATTGCTCGTATTAATTCCAGCGGAAAATGCAATAAATGACATGAATCTGTTTCAAATGGCTGTCTAAATCTGGCGATAGTTCCGAAATCCTCTCTGCTATAATGTTCCTCGTCAGGCTAAAATTGGCGAAAGCTTGTCGAGTTCAGCCGCCTTCATCATGCATCTTTTAACAAAGTCACCGTCGGAATCCGGCTTTGATGCTAATGCTATTTCACTGGCAATTAGGTTGCTGGCTTTTACCACAGCTTCACTGACTTCTCGGCTCCTGGTGAAAGTTGACTGCTGTTTCCTTAGACCCGCCAGCAAATTGTTGACCTTATCTGTTCTCAGTTGTCCATGTGAGCTGTCATATTTTGCCCTGTGGTGAGTCTCGTAGTGGTGCCGAATATTATATTCCCTACATACTGAAACTTGTTGCAACACACCAAGCACAGAGGTTTACCGTGCGTTTCTGTAAATAAATAGGACATGGTCAATTTTTCTTGGAAAATTCTACTCTTCTCTACTCTACTTTTCTCTTTTTTGAATACGCCATTTTTGCTCATGAGGGTGTAGCGGGCAGGTAGAGAACAGGGTAGAAACGTCATAACAAGCAGCAGATGGCGCAAAACAATTGCACTTAATTTAAAAAATTTAATCCATCCTTTTATACATTTTTTCACTTTCAAATTTACCTGTGGGCCTGATCAAACCTTGTTGTGGGCCGGTTCCAGCCCGTGGGCCATATGTTTGACACCATTGCTCTATTGTATATTCCTTCTTTGGCGCTGAAAGAAGTGGTACCCTGACTTCTGCCATTTTTTACTGCCATTTTTCACTGCCATTTTTCATCTGTCTTTCAGTTGCGAGTTTCAGCGTAGATTTAGACATTTCTTACTTTTTTATACCTCAGAAAAAATCCACAATATAGTGAAGCCTGTGAAAGTTGAAGCCGCAAAGTGAAGAAGGATCACAGTATAAGCTTTGCTCCTGAAAGCCTTATTTAGTCTAAACAAAGAGGTACCAGGGAGCTTCGTACAACTCGTCGTATCAATTTGTGTGTACCTGAGGGTGGGTATCCAGAATGCAAATTCTTCCTGCTTCCACAACCTCATGTATGGATTCAGTCTTGATACCATACAAATTGCCGTCATATTCTCCATATTCAAGATAGAATCCATTTTTTATGTCAGATTCCATCTTGCTCCTGCTTGTAAAAGCATACATCCGGCTCTCGAATTCTCCTTTTTTTGGCTTTCTGGAGGTATCTGTATAAAAACACACAACACGCTGCAGAATGTCTAGACATTTCCACCACGTTTTTTTTTCTTACAGATATAAAGACACTCAGTCAGACACAAAGACACACATAGACAGTTGGCTTGGGGTGGATGGGAATTGCTACCTATGCTTCTTTACTTTGGATGATGGCCAGTGTGTGAAGGATATATCATAATTTCACACATATTAAGTATACAGTATATATAGGTAAAGCATTGTTTTAATCTATAGATGTGTATTTGCTGTCATTTATTACAATTCTTTTGTCGTACAACCAGTTACTGTCATTGTCACTTTTTTTGGTTTGTACGCCGGCAAAAGTTCGCTTCCTCCCCTGTTCCATGATCAACTTTAACCACTGCATAATGACAATGACCTCCGTGCACGCAGCAGTATTCAAGTAGAAAAAATAATTTTATAACAGGAAAGTCAAAGCAAAAGCTTTCCTCCTGACGGAAATATACTTTTTCGTGCACACAATATTTTATGTTTGCATAGTTTTTAAAAGGCATGGTGAAAGTGGTTAGTACTTCTGCCTCACAGTTCTGAGATCAAGGGTTGAAGCCAAGGCTGCAGCCTTTCTGTGTGGAGTTTACATGTTTTCCATGTCACCCGGTACTCTGGTTTCCTCCAAAATCCCAAAAAACAAGCATGGTAAGCTGATTGAATACTCTAAAATTATCCATTCGTATGAAAGTGCACATGAATTGTTGTTTTGTCTCATTGTGCCCAACAAGTGGCTGGCTTTTCACCTTCTGGTCGTAACTGGCTGGAATGGGTTCCAGCACCCCCGCGATGTTCAAGAAGATAAGTCGAAATTGAATGAATGAATGAATTAAAATAGTTGTGAAATAGCAAAGCTTGGTGTCATTAAGGTGAAAATTGTAGTCTGTGTCTCCGTGAAGAGTTAGCCACCACATGCATTGCCAACAAGGAATCAGAGCTAATTCGTTTCAGGCAGCTTCATATTAATGGGAAATAACAAGACAGGGCAGGAACAAAAGACCAACTAAAACTAGCTTTAAAAATGACATTCTGGGCACTTTTATCGCAAACTGTTGCGAAAACTAGGTAAAATGGCATCCAAACATGAAATGTGAGGTAAGAAGAGAAACCTCAGTGCCAGATTGTGTTAATAATCTACCATGTTTATGTTTCTTCACTCAGATCTATTTAACATTAATCCCATAGGTGTAAAATAAACTTGCTAAGACAGGGGTGGGCAAACTGGTCCTCGAGGTCCGCTGTGGGTGTAGGTTATTGTTACAACTGATCCAGCACAGACAACAAATGAGATTTCTGCAGAAAACAAGAAGCACCTGACTGCAACCCACTGATTGCACTTGTAGGACACCAGATTGGTGAAAAGGATCCCTCTCTATGGGTTGGAAGGAAAACCTGCACCCACTGCGGCCCTTTGTGGAATAGTTTACCCACCCCTGTGCTTTTGTCCATAAAACAATAGTATTTTGATGATTGACCAAAACAAATCACACATCAAGAAAATGTAGTATGTTCATTTAGATAAGATTTGATTGTCTGTACAACAGTGTGAACTACTAAATATGCGTGTTTCATAATGGGTGTAAAGTCATAAATCATTACAAGGAATAGTGGTTCCAAAGATGTGTGGATCCTTCATTAGAAGCATGTTCTTCAGTTTGCGCCTTCCTACACCTTGGGAACCAACCAAAATCAGACTTTTCCGCTTGAAAGGAGGGACTTTGGCCACCTCCTCATAGAGTAGTATCTCATGTCTATCAAAGTCTGAGAAAAAAGTAGTTATTATAAATTATGAAGATAGGACATTCATACATTTGCAAATTAAAAGTTTTTCAGTACCTGCATTTTTTGTTGTCACATACATCATCTTTTTCTTTTTTTTCACACCAATACCTGTACACAAATGTCCTGTCGAAAACAAATGTGAAGAAATATATATATTTTTAAATAAAATAGGGTGCTATAAATACAGTTTTTGCTGTTTACCGTATTATGCTGTTTATTAAATGATTTTTGCTTTTTTGAGTCCCCTGTTTGTGCGCCATTTAATATACCCCTGCCGTTTAATATACCCGTGTATATTAAACGGCAACTCAGCTTTTTTGGCAAGATTTGTATGGTGTTCATGGGGGCATAATTATAGATACTTAAGTTCATTAAAATTCCAAGTCAGACATTATTCAGCAGTAAGTAGTTACTAGCACACTTTTGCTTGTTGTTGCTGAAAGTGGTTCGCAGCTCGTGTAGAATGGCGAGCTTTCGTTCGACAGTCAGTCCGCTTTTTCCTACTCACTGTGCTGGAAGTGGACGCAATGTCGTCTCTGAAAGCTTCCGTGCTGCTTGTGCTTTTCATATTGAATGAGTGACTGCACAAAATCACTTATACCCTATTTACCCGGGTATATTAAATGGGGGGGGGGGGGTATATTAAACAGCAAAATACGGTAGATTGTACTGTTAAATTAGTAAACTTGGCTAGGGTACCAAAATCTCTTGCACTTAAAGTGCAGCCTTTGTTTTGTTTACTAATGAAACAGATTAAGGTTAATCCTGTTACATGACCTACTTAAACCTAATACAGGTATAGTCTGCAAAACGTTGATGCACCCCGTCACGTGCGTAGTGGATGGAACATTCCCGTTTGTGCGCCATTTAATATACCCCTGCCGTTTAATATACCCCTGCTGTTTAATATACCCCTGCCGTTTAATATACCCGGGTATATTAAATGGGGGGTTATATTAAACAGCATAATACGGTAATTGTAATTTGGTATCGGTCTTCCATGAGGGAGAGTTTGCTATCATTATACTGATATAAATCATATTGAACGGCTTTATATTGATTTATTCTATTTTTATTCATGGTAAATGCTATTGTCAACATTATCTAAAAAAGGAATGTACAAAAATGACCCGTATTTAGACAAATACACTTGCACACAGAAAACTCAATAGAATAAATATAAATATCGAGCACGATGCAGTGTCTATTTAGTCATAAATAAACTAGAAAAATAAGATATTTGTAACATTGAATTGTATGACCACCAGCATTCTGACCACATGCTATAATATAAATGACTAACCTGACACAGGCATCCATGAATATTTATTGTCATTATTGGATTGCAAAAGTAGTATCCTAAGTACTTCACACTTTGATTTAATTTGAAACATCACTAATTATTTCTTGTCTTATTTTTGAATGACAATCACATATAAAGGCAACAAATATCTACAGATTTACACTCTCTGAGTTAAGAAATGTATTGCAAATTGTACATACATAAAAATGAAGAACATTATTAACACTTTTATTCATATGAATTTTGTATAACAATTCATAAAAGTCAAACGAATTGGACTAAAAAAATAATAACTAAATGAGAAATAGTCTCATCTCATCTCATTTTCGGAACCGCTTTATCCTCATTAGGGTCATGGGGGTTGCTGGACCTTATTCCAGCTGACTCAAGGCCAGAGGCGTGTGACACTCCGAATCGGTGGCCAGCCGATCACAGGGCACAAGGAGGCGGACAACCCTGCACACTCACACCCATATGTAGGGGCAATTTAGAGTGTCCAATCAGCCTACCATGCATGTTTTTGGAATGTGGGAGGAAACCGGAGTACCCAGAGGAAACCCACGCAGGCCCGGGGAGAACATGCAAACTTCACACAGGTGGACCGACCCGGATTTGAACCCAGGATCCCAGACCTGTGAGGCCAACGCGCTGACCACTCGCACCACCCATGAGAAATAGTGATTGGTGAATAGAAATAACCACAATGTAGGGACAGTGTTTTGATCGTTGCTTAATTAATATTATCTGGAGTTTTAAAACTGTCCGGTTTACGTGCTTTGGATGTTTAGTATAACTAGTTTTGATTGTCCATTGTTTTTACCATGTGTTTCACCCACCTGTTCTCAATGTCTTGTTAACCCATGTCTTTGTATATGAGTTCCCTTTGTTTGTTCATTTCTTGGTTTGCCCTCTGTATTTTTGGAGCCCTTGCTTTTGTTTACTCTGTTTTTTGGTCTTATTAATTAACCCTTTTGAATTATCATCATCGTTCCCCTCTTTCCTTGCATTTGGGTCCATCCCCGGATTTTCACGTCCGCTCGCCCGCACTGCGTGACAAAAGGACACAACAAATGTATGGACCCAGCAGGAAACATCCGGCGTTAGCGTGTTTGCCGATGTCCGTCTGCCTTCCATTAGCCCCTTTCAGCAGTAAGGACTGCGTTGCTTCAGCTTCTTCTGGCGGTAAGTGCTGAGCTGCTTCCGGCCTCTCTGGTGGTGAGAACTGTGCCAATTCGACTCCCTTCGGTGGTAATGACTGCGTCGCTTTATCTTCCTCCGCCGACGAGTGCTGAGGACTGCCCCTCTTTGACTCCTTTTAGCAGTAGGACTGGGTCACTTCAGCTCCCTCCGGTGGCGAGTGCCAAACTGCTTCTGCCCTCTCCAGTAATGTGGAGTGTGCCACTTTGACTCCCTCTGGCGGCATGGACTGAGTCGCTTTAGTTCCCTTTGGCAGCGAGTACAGTGCCGCTTCAGGAGTCTCCGGTGGCAAGGACTATGCACTTCCACTCCCTTCGGCGGTATCGTCACGTAACTCATGTGACGCTGCCCGCCTGTCTTTGTATGGAACCTCTATGTTGACGCCCATCCGACATTTATCACTCCCAAGCCGTTCGCAAAATAGTTCCTCCTCGCTGTGAAATTGTGTTCGATCCATGGGTTCAGTCCATTTTCCAAGCGTTCACACCCGAATTCTGTTGCCATTCACGTCAGGCATTTCCTCTGTATAGGTCTAAAGTGCTGTTTCTTTGAGTGTTCAGTGTTTTTGAGGGTTAAAAGTGCTACGAGCACACGGAAGTCAAATGCCTTGCCACTCGCCTGGGATGTTTTGAATGGATTTACCATAACGCATGGAATAGGCGGGGAGGTTATTTTTAGGGTTAATGTCCGCTGGGTTGATCGCAATAAGTAGAGTGTCGGCAAGAAATAAAACCAGTGACTCAAGCGGTCATGGTCATACAAAAATTTGAATATAGTGCACACACAAGGCGCACCGACCGATTGGGCGCATCGACCATTTTAGAGAAACATTTAGACTTTTAAGTGCAGCCTATAGGTGTGAAAATACAGTATACGTTTTTTGATCATTTCAAATTGTGTACGCCGTATAACAACGTTTGTACGGGAAAAAATGTTTTAAAAAAGTACATTTTTTGCAAAACCGATCTCATCTTACCCATTTCGGCTCTAATCCGGATCGCCTCAGTTACTGGTAGCAGACGAAAACGTAATTGGTGATTGTTAATGTTGCCATGCTCTAAGCATGATATGCGCACGCGCATCAGTCACGTCCCCCTTTTCACCTTATAAATATATCGCGTCAGCAAACAATGTACCCAGACACTCAAGCTGTCAGCGACATACAGCCGTGTCTACAGGATCTTGCATTTAGTGCATACAAAAGGCGCACTAACTGAATGGGCACCCCATCCACTTTGGGGAAAATGTTTAGACTTTTAAGTGCGCCTTATGTGAGTAAATATGTACCCCGTTGTGTTTGTACGGTTTATTATCATTTAATAAGGGGGATTGCAATCAGTAATAAGGGGAGCAATTGGCCGAGGTTGATAGGTATGCTTTTGAATTACCAACACCGCTCATGCCCTCTCTCTTACCCTGCGATTGGGTCCATCTCCATTTACACACCCGCTCGCCTGCACTGTGTGACAAAAGCCCTGTCTAGTTATTTAACTCACGAAGGTAGACACTGCCCTATGGTGGCCAGTGAAATAATCAATTGTGCTCCTGCCTTTTCCCCCATTTCATGTATTTTTTTTCCTACTAAAGGTGATTTTAAAAAAAGGATTTGGCGATGTCACAAATTTACAGTGCACAATTCTCGTATCAATTCAAAATCCAACAGCATCTATCTTTTTTCATTGAAATTAACAATATCTGGCTATATTAACTGGCAGCAACTAGCTGTTGTGCCTTACAATCAATCTGGTAATATAACTGCACAAAGGAGTGCGCTGAGGTAGAAGTTGTGCTTGTAGGCACGAGGGCGCTGTATCACAGTCCCATAAAAATCTTACTGCCAAAACAAAACAAAAATGCATTCATTTATTCATTTTCTGTACCGCTTATCCTCAAAAGGAATGCGGGGAGTGCTGGAGCCTAACCCAGCCAACTATGTCAAGTAAGCGGAGTACACCCTGAATTGCTAATGGTTTGACCTGCTTATTTTGTCTTTAAATAGCTGTTTGTTATTGAGTGCTATAAAATATTAATACTGCTTATAAACCAGTTTGGACTAAAGTTAGTTTGGAATACAAACTGAGAAAATGTTAAAATGTAGGAATTATGTTGTTCAAACATAAAACAAAAGCATGTTAACTTTAGTGGTAAATGAGGTTTCAAAAATAAATTGATATAAATGTACATGTACTTGTCCATTTCGATTAGTTTTTACCAAAGTGACACACACAAAATCGCAATAACCTTCTTAAAGTGTAGTATTGGGATTAATTGTGATCAAATCGAATTGTGACATATGAATTGTGATACGAGTTGTAATACACACCCCTAGTTCCTACACTATAAACTTGTCATATATATTTGCCCGATCCAAGCTGCCATGAGGTGAATCTGCGATAGTCAATCTGCAAAGTGGTAAGGCATTACTATATTACTAGTAGATCAACCAGCCAACCATTACAGTTTGCCTATCCAAGTGAACATGTTTAGTTCAAGATTAACATTAAATAAGCTGTCAGTCATTTAAAGATAAAAGGGCGATCAGAATGGTGGGAATTTGGAAATTAAAACAAAACGGTGTATAAAATGGAAAATGATGTTTGGAACGGGCCAGCAATGTGGGGACCACTGATCTGTAGTAATGTCATTAATTCAGTGTTTCCATCTTGGGTTACCTGCTGGAAGAACCAGTGCGATATCTCTCTTGACAAATGCTTTTCTCTTTTCTTCCAGCATTTGACTGGGAATCAGTCCTGCAGTTCCACCCTCGACGTGACTTGCCTGAACCACACACATATAGTAGGATGCAAAGACAGAATTTTAAATATATAAATCAAATACAAATTTAGAAAATAAAACTACAAAACAAGAATGAACATTTAAAAAAAAGTATTAAATTATTTGTAAAAATGAAAAGGCGACAAAATTAAAAACCAAACCAAAGAAAATTGGTCTAGAAAAGATTAAGCATTCAGTCAAATCTGACTATATGTTAAATCACGCTCAGGACACAAAATGGAATTACACCAAGACATAAAACATGCGCTCTTTTGGTTGAGCGCTGGATGCATCTGCAAAATATGCAAATATTGCAGAATGAAAATGAAACGGCCGCGTCGACCCACTGAAAAGATTTCAATATGATTGAAATTCCATGCCACATCACCGCAAAATATTGAACGAGATCGGCATTAAAATTCGAAATAAACTATTGATCCATAATGCTATTCCAGATGAATAAATAAAGTGAGTCGGTGATGCCTTTTTATTAATTTTATTGAAATGTGCAAAAATAATAAAAAAACACTGTCAATATTTGCTCAATTTGGCCTTTCACTCTCCATGGGTTAGCGTATCCCTTATGAGCATACACCCATGTGTACAAACATGCATGTAAGGGGCAGCGTCCTTTATTTAGTCCAAGGGTCGTGAACCTTTCTGACCGACTGAGCCATGAACAATTCATATTTTTAATTGTGTCTGCCCCACAGCGATGTGCCAATGCGAGGCTCCCATTCTCCAATGTAGCGACGTTCGAGGTAGTGTCATAAATACAGTGGTGTGCAACAATGAAGCTCCCATTGGTGGGGTGCCGACGGCATCGTGATGTGCCAATGTGACGCTCCTATTTGGTGCGTTCGGAACTCAGCTCTCTCACCAGCAGGTTCCATATTTTAGATTACAGGTTAGCATATTCACCCATCAAAAGAAGCAAATACAGTAATCTCTCGAATTTGGTCTTTGTCGGCATGCATCCTCCTCCTGTTTATTTTGCCACCTGGATATTCAACTTTTGTTATTGAAAGAAATTAAGTTTCTGCACCAGCAAATCTCGCCTTCCTGTTTCTCGTATCCGGGGTTAAACTTCGCCGCAGGCGACTCCTCAAACATGACAGAATACTCCCACCAATCAACGAACCCAGTGATACACCAGGTATCTCCGAACCTAGTGATAATAATAATAATAATAATAATAATAATAATAATAATAATAATAATCGGACATAGGCGCTGTCGTCATTATCACAACACAAAAGCCTACTTGTCATCACACGCAGAAACTGCGTGTGACGAAATTGATGGTGCTTCTCCATAAGCTACGTTTAATCGGCAAAAGACCTAATAAGTGTAAGTTACGGACTTGTAATTTGTCATTCCGCTGTTGAGGATACAGGTCGCTTACCTCTCACTGTCTTCCACTTACCTTTCCTCAGTCAGCTAGTAGGAGGCAGATCACCAACCAAACATCTGTTCATATACCGCAGAGGGGAATGTGTGTTATGTTAGCGCGAGTTTAGATTTCTGATGGATGTGGGGAAAAAACTGTCCTTAAGCCTATTTGTCCGTGCTTTGTGGGACCTATAGCGTCTGCCAGAGGGCAGCAGCTGGAACAGATTGTGACCAGGGTGGTAAGGGTCCCCTATGATGTTCTTGGCTCTGCTGAGGTAACGAGGGCTGGCAATGTCTTCAAGTGAGGGCAGAGAGCAGCCGACAATCCGCTGGGCAGTGTTAATCACTTTCTGCATGGCCTTTTTGTCTGCCGCCGTGCTTCCAGCGTACCACACTGTGATGCCGTACGCCAGGATGCTCTCTACAGTGGTTCTATAGAAGGTTCTCAGAAGATTGGTGCCCAAGTTGTTCTTCCTAAGTACCCTGAGGAAATGGAGTCGTGTCTGAGCCTTCTTCACCACTGCCGTGGTGTTTGTAGACCATGAGAGCTTGTCCGTGACGTGGACCCCCAGGAATTTAAAGGACTGGACCCTGTCTACACATACTCCATTTATGAGGAGTGGGGCCAGATCTGTGCCGTGTTTGCGAAAGTCCAGGATGATTTCTTTAGTTTTTGTGGTGTTCAGTGTGAGATTGTTCACCGAGCACCACGAAGACAAATTGTTGACCTCATCTCTGTAAGCCGACTCATCCCCTCCTGAGATGAGTCCGACCACAGTGGTGTCGTCAGCGAATTTGATGATGGTGTTAGACTGGTGGGTGGGTGTACAGTCGTAGGTGTACAGGGAGTACAGAAGAGGACTCAGTACACAGCCTTGAGGGGAGCCAGTGCTTAGTGTAATGGAGGAAGAGAGGTGGGGACCAAGTCTAACAGTCTGTGGTCGGTTGGTCAAGAAGTCCTTTATCCAGCAGCAAATTGAAGAGGATAGTCCAAGGTGGGAGAGTTTGTCAGTCAGAATGTCTGGTTTTATGGTATTGAAGGCTGAGCTATAGTCAATGAAGAGCATCCTCACGTAGTTCCCAGGGTGTTCCAGGTGGCTCAGTGCTGTATGAAGAGCAATGGCAATAGCATCATCAGTGGACCTGTTTGCTCTATAAGCAAACTGGTGAGGGTCAATTGAGGGAGAGATTGTATTCCTGATATGGCGGGCTACCAACTTTTCAAAGCACTTCATGATCACAGGCGTGAGGGCAACAGGCCTATAATCATTCATGCTGCCAATGGTTGGCTTTTTGGGGACAGGGATGATGGTGGCAGATTTCAGACAAGATGGAATGATGGATAGTTGCAGGGAACAATTGAAAATATTTGTGAAGACTCCAGCCAGCTGGTCAGCACAGGCTTTGAGCACCTTCCCAGGTACTCCGTCTGGGCCAGCAGCCTTCCTGGTGTTCACGGACCGCATTACCAGTCTCACTTCCTGTTCCCGGAACGTCAGTGTATTGCTGCCGGGTGGTGGTGGGGGTGTTGAGACTGGGTCTGATTTGTCAGTCTCAAAGCGGGCAAAGAAACGGTTCAATTTCTCCGCTAGTGAGGCATCTGCATTAACAGACATATTATTGTTATTGTAGTTGGTAATATGTCGTATTCCTTGCCACATCTTCTTTGGGTTATTTTCTGTGAAGTGCTCCTCAATTTTTTTGGTATATGCTGCCTTGGCCTTTTTAATGCCTCTTTTCAGCTCAGCTCTGGCAGCGCTATATTTTATCTTGTCCCCTGATCTAAAGGCGGAGTTACGGCATTTGATGAGTGCCTGTGTCTCATTGGTCATCCAGGGTTTTTGGTTAGGAAAAACCCGTATTCGTTTATCTGTAGTGACGTTGTCAATGCAGTTTTTTATGTAAGAAAGTACAGAGTCCGTGTAGTCCTGGAGGTTGTCGTGTACAAAAAGTTCCCAGTTGGTGCGGGAAAAACAGTCCTGCAGCTGAGAGAGTGCGTTGTCGGGCCAAGTTTTTATTATCTTTATTTGTGGTGTTGTTTGCCTCCGGAGTGGAGTGTAAGCGGGGGTGAGAGATAGGCAGAGGTGATCTGATCCAGCTAGGTGAGGGAGGGAAGTGGCTTTATAAGCATGTTTGATGTTAGAATAGACATGGTCAAGAGTTTTGTCTCCTCTAGTATTACAATTTACGTATTGAATAAACTTAGGTAAAACAGTCTTTAAACACGCCTTGTTGAAATCACCAGCGACAATAAAAACGCCATCGGGGTGGTCAAGCTGTTGTTTGTTTACAGCCGTTAGCAGGAGGTTAAGTGCCGTGGTAATGTTAGCATTCCGAGGTATGTAGATAGCCGTTGCTATGACGACATGTAGCTCTCTTGGTAGATAATAGGGCCTACATCGTATTGCTAATAACTCTAAATCCGGGGAACAGTGAGTGTCAATAATTTTACTGTCACAACACCATTCATTATGTATATACATGCACAGTCCTCCTCCCTTGCTTTTGCCTGTTAATACTTTTGAACGGTCGTTTCGAAAAAGCGTTCGGCTAGCTAGCGATACCGCAGCGTCGGGGATATGCGGGTGTAGCCACGTTTCTGTGATGATAATAATATTACAGTTTCTAACAAAGCTGTTGGTAGCAATACGAAGTTCCAACTCATCCATTTTGTGGGTGATGGATCGGGCGTTGGTCAAAAGGATACTGGGAAGCGGTGCTCGGTGTGGTTGTTGTTTCAGCTTAGCAGCAAGGCCCGCCCGGCATCCACGCTTCTGTTTTCTGTCCCTTCGCCGCCTTCGACGTGCTTTTGGTGGGCTGGCTAGCCACGGAGATCCCGGAGAGTGTGTTAAGAAATCGGATGTATCGCATATCCTTCGGATAGTGAGTAAATCCTGGCGACTGTAAGATAACGAACGACACCAAACTGGAGAGCTTAGAGCCGCTGTGTCAGTGCGCCCGAGCCCCAAGATATATTTTTGATTTGTCGCCTGGCGTCAACTCTTCGCTTGCCTACCCGCCCGCGCATCTCCCTCGTTATCCCCCCACAGGACATTCTTCGCTGCCTCCGCCTCCCTCTACGAAGAAACACGTTTCTTTTTAATGGGCCTCAGACTCAGATTTGTTTAATTACGAGGATGGCCCGGAGCTCGTTAACCTTCTGAGCTCCGACTTCGAGGACGAATGGGCCTTCCTCTCTCCCACCTATTCTACTCAGCAGACGCGGCGAAGCGGAGCTCCCGTGATCCGCCCCCACGTCACGGACTATCGGCCATTGACGGCTGAAGAATTATTTTACTCCCTGCTGACGGGAACACGGTGGCGTGCCCCTCCCCGGGATGCTGGGGAGACCGGCGTTCCGGCTGCCACCCAGGCCATGCCGTCTGCCCGGAGGCGGCGACGTACGTGGCGGCGGGAGAGAAGGCGGGATGGAGAGAGCCCCTACGGCAAAGCAGTGCTTGATGACGTCGGACGTTTTGAAACGTGGCATTACGATGGCCATTTTGAGAACGGGCAGGATGACGGTTGCCTGTTCAAGATGGGGCTGGATGACGACGGCCATTATGGGTCATGGAGTGATCACGACAGCCATCTTGAGACGGAGCATGGTAGCAGTGGCCATTTTGGTACAGGGCAGGATGACGGCTGCCCGTTCAAGACGGTGCTGGATGACGGCGACCACTTTGAAGTTGGGCAAAAGAGCTCTGGCTTTTTTAGAGCCGGCATGGCAATGTGGGAAATTATGGAGGAGTGGGAAGAGTGGGACCGTCGCTTGCAGGTACCCGCTCCAATTAACCATGATTTCATGCCCATGCCGGTGCCTTGTCCTATCGCGCTGACACCGGCGCCCCGCACCCTCGCGCCAACGCCGGCGCCCCGCACCCTCGCGCCAACGCCGGGGCCCCGCACCCTCACACCAACGCCGGCGCCCCGCTGGGCGGCCATCCTTCTGGCGGGGGCCAAGACGGTGGCGAGAACCTGGAGGCCGTTGGCAGCCATCCTTCTGGTGGGGGCCAAAACAGCAGCGTGGCCGACGGAGTATACTTGGGAGCCGTGGATGACGGCGCAAGCTTGGAGGCCGTGGACGACCATGCATGCTTGGAGGCTGTGGACGACGGCGCAGGCTTGGAGACTGTGGACGAAGGCGCATGCTTGGAGACCGTGGACGAAGGCGCATGCTTGGAGGCCGTGGACGATGGCGCATGCTTGGAGGCCATGGATGACGGCGCATGCTTGGAGGCCGTGGACGACGGCGCATGCTTGGAGGCCGTGGACGACGGCGCATGCTTGGAGACAGTGGACGACGGCGCATGCTTGGAGGCCGTGGATGACGGCGCATGCTTGGAGGCCGTGGATGACGACAGCGCATGCGTGGAGGCCACCGAAGGCGACGGCAAAAACCTGAAGGCCGAGGACGGAGACGATGATACTTCCAGCAGTATCACCTCAGGGTTAGGTGAGTCGCTCTGCTTCCTTGGGCTAACCTCTACATAGGGCAAGACGCACTGCTACTGCTGCTTCTTTGCGGACTGGCTGAGTCGACCCCGCCGATGGACCTGCTCGCCGCTTCTTTGCAGGCCGGCCGGGACAACCCCCCGATGGAGCTATGTGCTCTTTCATTGCGGGCCGGCCGTGTCGACCTCCCAACTGGGGATTCGTTTTTGTTTTCATGTTTCTGGGAGGTATATAAGGAGAATGTTGGGTGACGTCGGTGTGGGAGGTTTACTACCTTTACCTCGTGTTTCTCGTCATGCTTTGTCGGCGTACATCCTCCTCCTATTCATTTTGTCACCTGGATATTGAACTTTTGTTATTACAAGAACCTAAGTTTCTGCACCAGCAAATCTCGCCTTCCTGTTTCTCGTATCCTGGGTTCAACTTCGCCGCAGCCGACTCCTCAAACATGACAATTAGGGTCAATATAATAAGGAAGATAATATATACCTGTCTTTGTGTTTAAGATGTTGTGGCAGCCATTTCCTTCTAATGTAAAAATATCTCAATTCTTTCGATGGTTCATATTACTCCAATAGTTGTCACTTTCGAACAAGAAATACAACGAAAAAAAATCTATATTAGCGAGTTAGCTTAGCATTGCGATGTTCTTTGATAGCGCTGGGACACCTCATCTGTGTGCCTTCGTCTCACTCTCTGACCGGAGTATCTTCCGGTCAGAGAGTGAGACGAAGGCACACAGATGATTCTTCAGCTTCTTTTATATCAAATCCAAGTACAGTAATACCTCAACATACGAGTGCCCCGACATACGAGCAATTTGAGATACGAGTGACATTTTGAGCAAACATTTATCTTGAGATACGAGAAAAAATTTGATATATGAGCATACAGTGAACGCGAGAGGCTGCTCATAAGAACATCATGGACACTGTCTTTCCCATCGCAACTCCCTCGTGTAATGTCTCTACGAGCATTTGGCGGAGCGTTGCATTTTTTTCAGTGTTTTTCCCCCCGTGAGTCAGTGCAGACTGGCGGAGCTTGCTCGATAATACGAGAGGAGTATATACTACTTCTCCTTGGCAAGTGGTCGTGCGTTATCGTATTGTAAGGACATTTGTGTGCATCATTTTCGGAATATTTTGAAGGGAAGACAAAAGCAAACAACACTCGATAGGTTCCTTTTAGCTGCAGCTGAAAGTCAGGGTGGAGGCGGGAAAAATAGAGCCAACCTGGGAGAAGAAAGGTATAAAAATGTAAAACAAAAATAGAATTAATTTTAGTGTAAGGTTAGATTACATTTATTTTTGAGTGTGTCTGTATCGTAATCCAAGTTCATTTAAATTTGTTTGTTATGTTACGAGCGCGTTGCCGTGCAAAAGTCTCTCTCTCTCCCCCCTCTCTCTGTCCCTTTATCTCTCCCCTCCGCGAAATCCATCTAATTGTAGTACTATTAAACATCATAACCACTAGTTATTTGTTACTCTGTTAATAGATGGCAAATTAGAACAAATACAAATGTTTTTCCAATCCAATATCCTGTTTTTGGTGTTTTTTCAGAGGGTTGGAACAAATTAATTTGTTTTTAGTTAATTTCTAAGGGAAACGTTCATTTGAGATATGAGTAAATCGACATACGAGCTCAGTCCCGGAACGCATTAAGCTCGTATCTCGAGGTACCACTGTAATTGACAATGTAGAGCAGGGGTAGGGAACCTATGGCTCGGGAGCCATATGTGGCTCTTTCCATGGGGGCATATGGCTCTCCACTAACCTGTGAGGTAAAATATGGAAATCATTGGTGAGAGAACTGAGTCCCGAACGCACTAATAAGAGCGTCACTGCGGTGTCAACACTACCTGTACCCCTACTTTAATCATAATTTAGTTTTTTATTACTTTTCTGCATGCATGACATCATTGATACTGATTTATTAGCCACAGCATAACAATGTTGTCAAAAGAATTCAGAGACTTTTTGTACGTTAAAATTGATGAAATGACAAAAAAAATAAAAAATCCCACTTTCATATATTTTTACTTTTCAATCCCGAGAATGGCTCTCAAGAAATAACATTAGAAAATATTAATTGTTTATGGCTCTCTCTGTCAAAAAGGTTCCCGACCCCTGATGTAGAGCATTCTTCTTTGACAACACATTACAGTCAACATTGATGAACACTGAATCAAACTCCGCTGGAAAGGTTTGCGGTGCTCTCTACTAAAGACTACAACTAAAACTACAACTATAGGAGTCCAAGCTGTCCACCTAGGTGCCTGAACGAAAACAAGGATATAACCTGCCTTTTAATGAAAACAACGGAAAACAGGAAATGTATAACAATCAAAGTGGAATTTTGTTTTATTTCAAAATCAAGGCTACTCTCATCTGGCCAGTCAGAGCACGTTTAACTAGGTTTATACGTCAACGCCCTGGGTAAGATGGGTGGCAGGGACCCAGGTAAGATGGCTGTGCCCCGAGCGAACAGCGAACTTCCATACAATACAGCTACAGAAATCTTCCTTTCTGGAAAAAAATATTTTTAGACTCAGCAACATCCCAGCTGCCATACAAGGGTTCAGCCTATGGTAGAGAATATGTGTGGTACATAACATCCCTAAGCAGAAATTGGGGAAGCCTTGTTGCAGAAACTGGTCACGAGCGCAAAAGCCATCAGGCCTCTGATAAAATTAACCAATACGGGGGGGAATTACACATTATTCTTCAGACTGACAAATTAACTTGTGGGAAAGATCCTTGTCTGACATTTTTCCGAAGTCCATGGTCAGGTAGGGAAGACTGTTTTTACAAATTTTACGTTTGTGTCTCAACAGCAATGACCATGCCTATGGAGGCTATGAGAAAACCGTCAGAGACGGAAACACCCGGAGCCGCCATAGTAAAATTGAAATCTGAGATGACTAGGGATGATGAATTCATTTCTGCAAAGGGTATTTCCCAAACGGGAAATAATTGGTTGTTGTTGAGGGAAAATGCAGCTATTACTATAAATCAAACCTGCATAACATGTATGGGATCCCGACCTCTCTTACGAGTAGTAACCGCGCAAATTACCCCTGTAAGCCAAATTGTGAGAAATGGAATAATGTATACCCTGTTACCAGAGCAGCAAAGGACAAACCTAACTTTTCAACACATGTTGCCTTTGATCATTTTACCTGCTTAAACCTTACAGGGCATGGTCTGAAACTGGAGGTGACAAATGAGACGTGGTGTGCCCGTGTCCTAAAACAGACTGCACCCCTGATACCACGTTCTGACCTATGGTGGTGGTGTGGTGGAAATAAATTATACGACTCCTGCCGAAACACGGCAGGACTTTGTGCCTTGGTCTCACTGCTCTTACCAGTGTTTGTTTTTCCATCTACAGAGGAGGAGATACAATTGGCTGCTCAGAAATCCAGTATGATGGCGGGTCCCTCCCAACGGCGTCGAAAGGTATGGAGAGAGGGAGATCCAACATACATTGATGCAATTGGCATACCCGGGGCGTACCAGATGAGTATAAGATGGCTAATCAGGTCGCAGCAGGTTTGGGGGTTTATTTTTCTTCTAATTACCCCAAACAAAAATGTGGATGGGATAAATTACCTGCATTACAATGTCCAAAAACTTGGAAATTATACTGAACAGGGATTTGTGGCAATAAAGGAACAACTGGCAGCCACTAGTCTGATGGCGTTCCAGGATCGCACAGCGGTTGATATGCTTCTTGATGGAGCAGGGGGCAATGTTTGAAAATGTTGCACTCAACAACACGTCCCCCAATGGGTCCCCCAATGGGTCCCTAACCTGGGCCGTTGAAGGCCTGCAGCCCCTAAACCGCAATATGAAAAAGCATCCTGGAGTAGAATTATCCCCTTGGACAGATTGGTGGGATAAGACCTTTGGTAAATACAAAGATTTGGCCCTATCTGTTGTGTTTTCAGTAGCCATTTTTGCTACGTTGTGTGGGTGTTGTCTTATCCCCTGCTTACGCTCCTTGCTAAGCCGACTTATAACCACTGCGATTGCCCCTACAACAAATTCTAAATTACACGAATTATATCCTCTGCTTATGAAACGTACTGAAGAGAGCAGTGAATTCCAGGAGCATGGTAATTCCGAGAAAAAATTGGGTGAAAATGATTTTGTTCTTTCTTTTTCAGACCAGCCGTGCGAGTAGGGACTATGCGGGTAAAATTAAAGCAGCCAACGGACATTTGTATTTGCCATAAAATGAATTAATAGCAAACATATAATAAAAACGGGGGAATGTTGGGGTTATTCTGGGATATTATTTTATATGTGCGCATTAATCATTATATGTATGTGTGGAATATTAATCATTATATGTATAGGTGAAACATTAATGCGAGTAAATACGGTATATCGTCATAAAAAATATGTAAATGTTTATAGTCTTGTTTAACTTAGATTTTGTTACAAAAGACAAGCTTTAATCTGTTATCATTAATCACCTTTCCTCCTCCCGACTCAGGAGTCCCGAGTCCTCTCAAATAAAATATGAAATTTCGGGTTTGCTTCGGGCTCGGTCCTGCAAATCAAGTTAATTGGTCAGGCTCGGGCCGGGCTCTAATACCCGCGGACCGGGTCGGGTCAGGCCGGATTTTTTTCAGCCCGATCTTACCTCTTCCTCACGGCTTAAAAGCTTCAACAATTGCAGCTTGAGTACATCACGATTTTTTATGTTAAGTATCCAAATAAAAAATGTTCATGAAAATATAAAAATTCATGCTGAAAAATCCGACCACACGGATCCAGCGGGAAGCCACCGACGCTCTCGCCAACGCCAGACACCCAGCTCATACTCCACTGACAACCCGCCCCATCGCTCACTCTGTCGCTCCTGGCTACTCGCACAACTAAGTGAGAATACCCAAATTCCGTCGCCCCCTGTTCATCGCCCGAGTTATCTGGATTCGAACTCCAGCTATTCTTTTCCTCAATGGAGGGAGAATCCCCAGCCTCCATCTCCCCCGGTTGAACGCCCCAGCTATCTCTGTTTGGACTGAGATTTTTTTCTGATTGTGAGGATGACCGGGAGCTAATTGATTTGTGGGCTGGAGATTCGGACTCGGACTGTGATTCCCTCAGCCGATTCGGACTTCGATACATCCACCCGGAGGACCTTGGCCCCGACTTCTTCTCTGATTACTCCGACCTGGATTACTCCAACCAGGATTCGCCTTGTCGGCTGGCCATCTACAATGGACCACCACGTGGCGGCCGGCGGGGAGCCTCAGGTAAGAGTTTCGAACACCGCCTATCTTGTCTTTGCGCAGCAGCGAGATTTTTCCCCGTGTCGGCTGGCCATCTACAATGGGCCGCCACGTGGCGGCCGGCATGCTGCGCCATCCTCCCGGAGGAGGCGGCGAGCGCCGCAGGGAGAAGCGGAAGGAGGGGCTGGGCGCTCGAGCCCCTGAAGAAGCTCCTCGCTGGACCTCGCCCGTCCAAGCTCCTCGCTCGACCTTGCCCGTCCAAGCTCCTCGCTCGACCTCGCTCGACTTCGTCTGTTCAAGCTTCCCGCATGACCTCTCCCGTCCAAGCTCCTCGCTCGACCTTGCCCGTCCAAGCTCCTCGCTCGACTTCGCCTGTCCAAGCTTCCCGCATGACCTCTCCCGTCCAAGCTTCCCGCATTCCTGTGCCGGAGCCACGCACAAGACTCCCTGTGCTGGCTGGACCGCCAGTCGCACCTGTGCCGAAGCCACGCACAAGACTCCCCGTGCCGGCTAGACCGCCAGTCGCACCCGTGCCGAAGCCACGCACAAGACTCCCCGTGCCGGCTGGACCGCCAGTCGCACCCGTGCCGAAGCCACGCACAATACTCCCCGTGCCGGCTGGACCGCCAGTCGCACCCGTGCAAAAGCAACGCACAAGACTCCCCGTGCCGGCTGGGCCGCCAGTCACACCCGTGCCGGCTGGGCCGCCAGTCACACCCGTGCCGAAGCCACGAAGCAGGTTTCCCGTGCTGGCTGGCCCGCCTAGTTCCTGCCCGCCTAGTTCCTGCCAGCCTAGTTCCTGCCCGCCTAGTTCCTGCCAGCCTAGTTCCTGCCCACCTAGTTCCTGCCCACCAAGTTCCTGCCCGCCAAGTTCCTGCCCGCCCATAAGCGGCAGCGACTCTCCGGGCGCCCTGGAAGAGTGGGTCGGCGGCGGCGACTCTCCGGGCCCCCTGGACGAGGGGGTCGGAGGCGGCCACTCTCCGGGCCCCCTGGATGAGGGGGTCGGCGGCGGCCTCTCTTTGTGCCCCCTAGACGAGGGGGTCGGCAGCCCCCCGAGAAGCCAGGGTAAGGCGCCCGACAACCTTTCTAAAATTCTGGTGTCTGTTAAGGGCAGGGTGCTTGGCCATCACTTAAAGGGCCAGCGGGGCTGCCCGCCGAACCGGCCACTCCCACTCCTCTCCAAATGCCGCCGCGGACGCCCACCGTAGCGGCCACTCCCACGCCTCGACACCGGCCGGCGCAGACGCCCGCCGGACCGGCCACTCCCACGCCTCGTCTCAGGCCGGCGCAGACGCCCGCTGGCCCGGCCACTCCCACGCCTCGTCTCGGGTCGACGCGGGCGGCTGCCGGGTCGGCCACTCCCTCGCCTAGACTCGGGTCGGCGCGGATGTCCGCCGGACCGGCCACTCCCACGTCTCGACTCGGGCCCGCGCGGACTCCCACCGGACCGTTCACTTCCCCGCCTCGTCACGGGCCGGCGCGGACGCCCCCCGGACTATGCTAAGTGTATTGTTGTCGGATCATCTGCCTAAATTCCCTTACCATGCATCCACATTACCTTGTTCCTCGATTCCACGTGTTTTCCCTAGTCCGGTTTGGTTTCATGTTTTGTTTCCCAAGTCCTTGTTATTTTGTAAGGTCCCTCGTGCTTCCCCGCGACTGGATCCTAATCCCTCCTACCTCACCTTGACGTCTCCCGAGGACGTAACAAATGTAATGCAGCTGCTGCTTTGAAGTTGTAGCTGAGCTTTTTCTTTTGAAGAGTTTTAACTGAAAGAAAAGCTTAAATATACATTTTATTGTAAATATTTGGCTATAGTATTACTTTGTGAATTTTCATGTTTGCACACTTCAGTTTTTTAATAGAAAGCAACGTTGTTTGAAACAGGGTCTTCTTTGAGAATGTTATTGTCATTTGATTATCAAAATTAAATTCCCTTTTTGAAGACAAAGTAAAACAAAGAAAGGGAATGGACATTTCTCAATATAAGGCAAACAAAAATTTTGACTTGGGACATGGGACTCACTAGGAAAAGGTAGTGTACAGTTATTTGACTGGTGACAAACCTGACAAATTTTTGTCTCAATCAGATGAAACACGATGCAAAATATCAACTAATATTTACACAAGAGGCTTCAACTCATTGGGGCGCAACATATGGTAGTGATAGCATGAAACATAGTACACCATCATGCATGTCATCATAGGCGCTGTTCAAAGCGGCTGCTAGTTGCAGTGGCTCCCTATACCTTCACTCGTATTCTGTGTTTTTAGGGCTTTTTTAGAGCTTTTTTATCCTTTATTTTTACGTTTTATTGTCTCTTAGGATTTTACTTGTTACTTTGCTTTATATATTATATTCCAAACTTTAATGTTTTAAAACTTTACTTTCAAGACTCTACTCCAAGACTCAAGTTGTGCGAGAGGCAGTCTTTGAGCTATTAGTTTAGTTTATATTTGCAAATTATGGACATTATATTTTGACCCACTCAGCCATGCCTCCGCTGTTTTACACAAAGGATCAGCTGTTAGCGCTACGCAACACCTGGATTCCCCTGGACCTGGACCTCCCCGCGGAGTTAAAGAGGAAGAGAAGAGGATGGAGAGCTGGACGAAAATGTCAGGAGAGAAAGCGACGCTTCAGACCCAGCATTGCATCTATTATTATGGGGAACGTAAGATCTCTCCCCAATAAGATGGAAGAGCTAACGGCGCTGACCAAACAACAACGACAATATCGGAATATCTGCATTATGTGCTTCACGGAGACCTGGCTGAATGAACTAATTCCGGACTCTCTCGTCTCCTTGGACGGTTTTCAGCTGGTGAGGGCAGACAGAGATGCTGAGGAGAGCGGTAGGAAGAAAGGGGGGGGGGGGACTAGCTGTTTTTATTAATAGTAGATGGTGCAGCCCCGGGCACATTACTGTGAAGGAGCGACTCTGCACTCGAGATATCGAGCTAGTAACTGTTAGCATCAGGCCGTTTTACATCCCCCGGGAGTTCTCACACGTTATCATAATAACTGCGTGTATACGTCCCTCGGCCGATGCGACAGTCGCCCGCGAGCTGCTTCACGCCACTGTGTCCCGGCTGCAAACGTCACACCCCCAGTCTCTCCTTCTTATCTCTGGTGATTTTAACCATGCTTCCTTGGCTTCTACTCACCCCACCTTCACTCAGTATGTGAAGTGCCACACCAGGGAACAAAAAACTCTGGACCTGCTGTATGCCAACACAAAGGAGGCATACAGCTCAGTCCCCCTCCCCCAACTGGGCCGCTCAGACCACAACCTGGTCCATCTGATCCCCACCTACATCCCTATGGTGAGGAAAATAAAACCTACCACGAGGATCATACAAAGATGGACCGAGGAGACCAGCATGGTACTGAGGGACTGTTTTGAGACCACTAACTGGGAGGTGCTGTGCAATTCACATGGTAATGACATTGACAGCTTGACCCACTGCATCACAGATTATATTAACTTCTGTGTTGAGAACATTGTACCCTCTAAGAAGGTCCGTTGTTTCTCCAACAATAAGCCGTGGGTCACCAGGGATCTAAGGGCCCTCCTGAACAAGAAGAAGAGGGCTTTTAGGTCTGGGGAGAAAGAGAGCCTGAAAATGGTCCAGAAGGAGCTGAAGAGAGAGATAAGGAAGGGTAAGACCATCTACAGGAGGAAGCTGGAGAACCAACTCCAGAGAGGCAACACCAAAGAGGTCTGGAGGAGCTTGAGGACCATTTCGGGCCATGGAGGCAACAGCGAGAGAGACCCGGAGTCTGGCGGCAGGGAGTGGGCCAATGAACTGAACCAGTTCTTTGACAGATTCAGTCCTGCCCCCACTCCCCTGACCCCCAGACCATTAGCAACTCTCCCCCTCGTTCTCCTCCTCCTCACCCTCTTCCACCGGTCTCTGCATTACTGTCGATCAGGCAATAACACAGCTAAAGAAGATCGAGGCAAAGAAGGCTACCGGTCCAGACGGCCTCAGCTCCAGACTACTGAGAGTGTGCGAATCAGCTTGGCAAAGTGATTCTGCATATTTTCAACCTCAGCCTCAGTCTGCAGAAGGTCCCCACCTTGTGGAAAACTTCCTGTGTGGTTCCAGTTCCAAAGACTGCGAACCCCAGGGAGCCAAACCACTTCAAGCCGGTAGCATTAACCTCTCACCTGATCAAGACATTAGAGAGAATCATCCTCAATCACCTCAGCCCCCTGATGAATGCAGAGCTGGACCCTCTGCAGTTCGCCTATCGTCCAGGTATTGGTGTGGAAGATGCTACCACCTACCTGATGCACAGGTCTCTTTCACACCTGGAGAACACGGGAAGCACGCTGAGAATGATGCTTTTTGACCTCTCCAGTGCGTTCAACACCATTCAGCCGGTCCTACTGAGAGGGAAACTGGAAGAGGCTGGAGTAAGGAACCACCTAGCTGCATGGATCATCGACCTCCTCACTGACAGACCACAATATGTGAGACTCCAGGACTGTATGTCTGATGTGGTAGCTTGCAGCACGGGGGGCCCACAAGGCACAGTGCTCTCCCCACTCCTCTTCTCCCTCTACACATCGGATTTCCAACATACAGACACCTGCCACCTCCAGAAGTTCTCTGACGACACCGCTATTATTGGACGAGTGACGGACGGGAACGACCTGGAGTACAGGGGAGTCATCACAGCCTTTGTTGACTGTTGTAGGCAAAACCACCTCTACATCAACACCAGTAAGACAAAGGAAATGGTCATCGATTTTCGGAGGAATCCTCAACAGACCACTCAGGTGAACATCCAGGGTACAGACATTGAAATCGTGGAGAATTTTAAGTACCTGGGTGTTCACCTCAACAACAAAAATAGATTGGTCCACAAACATAGATGCCCTGTACAAAAGGGGCGAGAGCCGCCTCTACCTACTGAGGAGTCTACGGTCCTTTGGAGTGTGCAGGACACTGCTGAGGACTTTCTACGACACTGTGGTGGCATCTACAGTGTTTTATGCAGTGCTCTGTTGGGGATGCGGGAACACGGAGAGGGACAGGAACAGGCTGAATAAGCTGGTCAGGAGGGCCAGCTCTGTTCTGGGCTGTCCTCTGGACTCTGTGGAGGAAGTGGGAGAGCGGAGAATGCTGACCAGGATGATGTCCATCATGGACAGCACCTCCCACCCCCTGCATGAGTCTGTGGAGTCCCTCCGAAGCTCTTTTAGCAATAGACTGCGGCACCCTCATTGCAGGAAGGAGCGCTTCCGCAGATCCTTCCTCCCATCAGCTGTCAGGCTCTTTAACAAAAAAATGGCTGTGTTGAGACCTACCGTATGCATGCATGTATATTTATGTGTATGTATGTATATATGTGCTAAGCAACACGCTTATTTATTTATATATTT
Source organism: Stigmatopora argus (assembly GCF_051989625.1). Classification (NCBI taxonomy): domain Eukaryota; kingdom Metazoa; phylum Chordata; class Actinopteri; order Syngnathiformes; family Syngnathidae; genus Stigmatopora; species Stigmatopora argus. The sequence continues at coordinate 2,167,485 of NC_135400.1, forward strand.
ATTCATGTATTTATTTATTAACTTACTTTTAAGTATCTATTTATGTCTAAAATGCCTTTCCTATTCCTGCATCCTCACCCTCTTGCTACTGTGACAACAAAATTTCCCGAATACGGGATGAATAAAGTTATCCAATCCAAATGCTAGTTTAAAAAAAGGCAGCAGGCGAAAAAGTAAATTCGATTTTGCTTTATTGACGTGATGTGTGCTCATGTCAAAGCATTCAAACATCTAAAAATCCTCATCTTCTGTATCCAACTTAAAGTCTTCGGCCAAGTGAGCGAGTTCGCCATTCAACACGCATGTTTCCATCTCGCTGTCAGTCAGAGTTTTGGCCGTGGGCTTTTGTAAATGTGATGCTGACCAGCTTAGAAAAAAACTCACCTTGCTACACACCACTTCAGCCCAGCATCGACAAGCCATTCACAAATCGTCGCGTAACTCATCCGACACGTCCTGACAGTCTTTGTATAACTAGTATGTCTGCAATCAGTCACTGATCGCTCCCAAGCCGTTCACCTCAGATCTGCGGAAACTCAGCATTGTCTTTTTTATTGTCGAAACTGATTTTCCAGTTCCCTCCAATTGCAAACCATGGACTCATTTTTGTTGAAGTCCCTCGATGCAGCTCGATTTCCATGTTCTTCCAAGTAGCATATAGCTTCCATTTTGAACTGAGACTCGTAAGCGTATCTCTTTGCAGGTGCCATTTTTGAAGGTCAAACTGATAATGTTTTGCAAAATGCATGCCTAATTATGTTCCTATTGGAACACACTCTTCATTTGCTTTTTATTTGTTTTGCTTGGCACAAAAGAAGTGATGTGGAAGCCTTGTGAATACGAACGCGGCAATGCAATAGAAACACAAAGCAAACGCAGGGTTTGCAGTTACAAAATGGCGCGTATTTGATCCAGTAGATCGGAGCCGTTCTGCATGTGTTGAAATGTAGCTTTTAAGGTGTACTGTTTCTCATGTATAAAGGTGTACAAACATAATTTTGTACTTCACCTGCCACCAGTTGGCATCATCCTGGTTCACGATCTGAAGGATGTCTCCTGCCTTGAACCTCAAGCCAGCCTCCTTGCAGGGGATCAGATTGTCACTAACTGGGTTATAGTCATAGTGACATTTAAAGAACATCTATGAAAAATCACATGTAAAGAACAATAATCAATGTTGTGGGTTGGGGTAGGTTGGATATGTTGTTTAGTTATGTATGTCTCAGTGAAAATACAAATTCCTTCTTTTTCACAGCTCTAAAACCAAATTAAAAATCCAAATTTAGACATTAAAAACCAGTAATATTGTGGAATATTGAGGTGCCTGTTAGTCTAGATAACACCTACTGTGGAAGATAGCAACATGTGTTCATAAGCCAGGGTCAGGCTGGCCTTAAAGATATCAGACATTGCCGAAACGCTGACGGAGGGCAGATGTCCTTCATGTTCTCACTGTAGTGTGCTCAGATGCCAGACGCGATTGCGAAGGACGGGGTATGTCCTTCACTGTTCTAGACGTCGAGTTTTTCAATAAAGTAGGCCTTGCTTCCTGTCTGCAACCAGAGCACGCTCTGCATTTTTCCACTCCAACAATTGGCGTTGTCGGCAGGATGCCAAAGTGGAAGGCGTCGCATGCTGGCTGCTCACCGCGCACCGTATTGCGAAATCCACGGCCGGAAAAAGAGGTAAGATTTCTTCAGTGGTGGACCGTCAGGGCTTGCAAGGCCTTCTCTGCTGGCCTAAAAAAATTTCTGAACCACAGACTGGTGTTGATTATGTTTTGTCCATGAATACTTAGAAAATAATTCCAAATTGTCTGTCAGCTTTCTTTAATTGCTTTTCCACTGGTTGAGCTGCTTCCAGATGTGTTTTCATATTTAAGCATCTAACCAATCACATTTCAGCTATTATTTGTTGCCAGGGTCAGAAATCTGCCTTGAGGCCTTCACGATCAGTTCGGCAGGCCCTGCAGCATAAAATAAGCATGGATAAAACTGTTGCTTTAACCAATCAGATTTCGACTTGACGACACCAACGGCTTCTCGCAGGCGTAGGGATACGTCATTGCCTTCTCGCAGGCATAGGAATACGTCATAGCTTTCACCAACTATGATTGGCTAGTGATAGAGTGGACTAGCCAGAGCTACCAAACTGTATCTTGAGCGAGCTTCACAAACAAATATATTGTTGTGTTGATTTAATAGTGGTTTTGTCAACCCGCAATGGCTGAAGGGGGAGAAGAAATTTATTTGTTTGCAGATTTACTGTCGAAGCCATTTTCAAGACGGACTTTTCAAGAAAAGCTGGACATCATTAAGAAAGGTCGGACAACTCAGAAGCAAGCAAGCCTGTCATAACCGGGAACGAACATTTTCAGCACTAAATCGAAAAAAAATGTATGCCAGAAATACGACAGGACAGGCTCAACTTTCAGCATTAGCTTCGATGGCGATAGAAAAGAAGGAGGAAAGAAAGGACGATGGATTTTTTGTACAAATAAAGATTTTTGGTGAGTAAAATATGGCTATATTCCTAAATATTATTTCAATTGTATGAGGTTAGTATTGATGATTTTTTATGTGTCGCAGCTGTAGCTGCAGTAGAGGTTTTATAGCCATAAAATAGTTTTTGAGGGTTGGATTGATTCAGATATAGAATTGAAGGCGTTGCTTAGAAATTCACGGCCCGCCGCTGGATTTCATACTATTTGATTGGCCATACGGTGTATGTGTGAGTGGCTGGCATCGATGCTGTGGTTCTGAACCTCCCAGGCAAAAAAGGACCTGTGTTGAAAAAGGGAGGAGGTGAGACCTCACTTGCACGAAGACCAAAGTCTTTGTGTGTTTTATATAAAAAATGACTCAAGTCAAAGCTGTTAAACAGCTGATTGGAATTTCATTGGAAGGAAGGAAAAAGAAGGCAGTTTCCCCTCGGCCGTTATTCTGAGCTGTTTATCTCGTGGAGGAACCTCGAGTGCTTTTTAGTCTGGAAGCTAACACAAGTGTGAACTGGTCAGATGAGACCAACAGCCGCAAGTTAATTGTAACTTCGTTATTTCAGGTTTAGCGTGCCGGTAGAATTGAAGTTACAACCTCCGAAAAATGCATCAGGAGGAAACGCACTATCAATCCCGGTCTGCGCCTAAAAATAATCTGTGGGTTCAGTGAACCCACCTATGAGAATTCAAACCAGTTTGCGTTTGAGACAAAAGTCGTACGGCCGCTATGAGAACAGACTAAAATAATAAATGTATCTATTAAAATATAACAATACTAAGAGTTTAAGTTACCGTGGTTAGGGCTGCTTGGTTTTATGCTTTCCCCCTGGTGTCCTGTCTAAGTGATTGCCCATTGTTTTCAGCTGTTGTTTCTCCGCCCCTGGTATTCCCTGCCTGCTCCCTCGTGTGTTTCCCAGGTGTTCCTAATTGTCTCGTCAATACATGTCAGTCTATTTAAACCCAGCTGATTGTTATGTCATGTGTCGGATCGTCTGCTTCACTTCCCTTGCCATTCCCCGTGTTTTTGCTAATCAGGTTTGGTTTTGTGTTTTGATTTCTAAATCTGTGTTATTTTCTAAGATCCTGCCTAAGTTGTTAAAGTTTTGGTATGAGCACTACTTCCCTCGTCCTCGCCTGCTTCCCTGCGATTGGGTCCTAATCAATGTTCCCTCTAATTTTTTGTTTGTCTGGGCAGAAAGACAACCTCCCTAAGCACACTGAGTACCAGTGTGAGCAACATCATCATTGCTCGCTATGGGCACACACCAGGTGCATGTCTACTACACATAAATGATTTAGTAATAATAAAATGTAATGATTAATATCTATGAATGGGCGGCCCGGTGGCTGAGTGGTTCGCGCATCGGCCTCACAGCTCTGGGGTCCTGGGTTCAAATCCAGGTCGGTCCACCTGTGTTGAATTTGCATATTCTCCCTGGGCCTGCGTGGGTTTTCTCTGAGTACTCCGATTTCCTCCCACATCCCAAAAAGATGCATTGTAGGCTGATTGGAGGCTCTAAAATTGCCCCTAGGTATAGGTCTGAGTGTGCATGGCTGTCCGTCTCCTTGTGCCCTGCGATTGGCTGCCCACCGATACAGGGTGTCCCCCGCCCCTGGCCCAAAGTCAGCAGGGATAGGCTCCTGGCCCAAAGTCAGCAGGGAAAGGCTCCTGGCCCAAAGTCAGCAGGGATAGGCTCCAGCACCCCCCCCGCGAGTGATAAAGTGGATAAAGCGGTTCAGAAAATGAATGAAAAAATATCTATGAATAAAACATCATAAATGCCATTAGAATATGTACAAATCCGACTTAAATTTTAACTTATTTTACACATCTGTCCTTCTCACTTCTCATTCTCGTTCAAATGACTTTTCTGCTGAATGTGTCACTTGAGATAGCCAAGTTTCCATTTATATGCAATATTTTTCCATGATTTTGCTTTGATTTATTTAATAAGGGATAGCACATATTAATGAACATATTTATATTCATGTTAATGAACATATATATGTACGATTGTAGCCGAGGGCTAATTTCCATTTATAGTCCATTGTGTAGGTTGAAGACAAACGATCACACATACTAGACACACAGACACGCACGCATGCACGCACACAACCATACACAGTAGATTTAGACAGTTCTCACCCGATTTCACCGCTTGATAGAAGGGCTGTAAAACACGAAAAACATAAGAGTGGACAGAGCTACTGCCACTGGCTGCCGCGTCAACGGCGCCATCATGGGGAAAGGGGTAAAAAATTAAAAATAAAAAAAATAAAAAATAAATAAAAAAAGTTTGGATTTTATTTACCGCGCGCCATATGATTGCTGCTGCGCGAAGAAGACGAGAGTAGTGCGCAATTGCGCACGCGCGCATCTTAGAGGGAACATTGGTCCTAATTCCTTGTACCTCGCCTCGACGTCTCCCCAAAGACCTAACAGAACGATTCGACCAGCATGGACCCAGCGACAAGCCACCGACACTCGCGCCGATGCCAGCCATCCAGTTCCCACTCCCCCGATTATTGGCCGCTTCCCCCACTCCCTCTATCCTGGCTACTCTCCCGACTACGAGGTAATCCTGAGCCTCCATCGGCCCCGAATCGGCTGCCAAATTTGTAGATAAACTTTCTTCGGTGGGCTACTATATCGACTCATGGGAAGACTCATGTCGCAACAAGGGGGGGGGGGGGCTGACTGTAGCGCCACTAAACAACTTTTGGGTTATTTTGTTTTCTAAAAAATAACATTTCTTGGAAGGAATTGTTCGATCAGTGCTCCACATACCGTATTTACTCGCATATAAGCCGCCCGCGCGTATTAGCCACACCTTGAAAATTCCCTTAAAATTTTTACAATTTCTCGCGTATAAGCCGCCCCCCTTGATTCACAATTTTCACCTTCATATTTATGGTTTTAATAAAGAGTACAAATGTATTACTTTGAAGGGAAAATCTTAAGAAAGATCATCACACATGGTATTTCTGAGATACTGTCTATCTTGATCAGAACCTGATGCTTTTTAATGACATAAATTACAATTTTCTTACCAGAAGTTTAACATGTGGCGGCCAAATTCCTTCTAATGTCGAAATATATTTTTGATATATTTTTTCAATGGTTCATATGACTCCAATAGTTGTCACGTTCGAACAAGAAATAAAAAGAAAAAAATCAAAGTGGAATTTTGTCTTATTTCATAATCACAAATGTACAATCATTTCCTTTCTGTGTTCCGAAAGGGAGGCTGTAGTTTGCACGTAGACAAATTCCAAAAGGAAGTAACGTAAGCACAACCCGGAAATATGCCCATAGCGGTATATGTAGTGTTCACCAAGTCTCTGGGTGCAAAAATAGCATACAGATTACGCAGATATCAAGGTTTATATTTTGACGATCAACCGCAAGACCTTCGATCAGCCTTAACTATTGTGATGTACTGACATGGTAAACGGTAGTCAGAGCACATTTAACCACGGTAAGATGGCGGCGCCGTGAGCGAGCAATAGCAGACACAAGTAAGTGTACTCACATCAGGCCAGTCTGAGGACGTTTAACTACGGTCAGATGGCCGTGCCCCGAGCGAACAGTGACGGGAACGTGAGTTTTTTCACATTTTATGGAAGATACTGTTTATTTTTTCCTTGAATTATTTTCTTAGACGTCAAAATAAATTTTGTTTAACGTTTTATCTGTTAATTTTTTCTTTATTTTGAAATGAAAGACCGTATCGGCCGCATTATCTTGCGTCATGACGTCACGGCGCCATAGCACTGTCGTCAACTTGCAGTTTCGTGCATGTCGTGTTTTTATGCACATATAAGCCGTATCTTCGATTCAGTCATCATTTCTTTGTTTGGTGAAAGATTCGTTAGTTTGGCTTCAAAATAGGGAACAGAGCAAGATAGTCATTTTTGACCAATTTGTTGATTCAATGGGCTCTTAAAGGAGTGAGCAAAATTTACATTGGGGTTTTCACCTCCTTCATATTTAATGCTAAACTAGCTATCGGGGATAAAAGTATTAATATTTTTCTTGAATATTATTCAAAAATACTTCAACATTAGTGATAAGCTGTTTAGAGAGAAAAGGATGAAAAAATGGACAATATTATGGCATATTGGAAACAATTTGTGAGTCATTTCATCGAACACTAAAATTTATCATTGAGATTTGCCCAGTTAAAGGTTATTTTTCTCTAATTTGCATATTGTTGGTTTTAATTGTCGTGACAGCGGGCAACAGAGTACTGCTCCTATCTTACGTAAACATTGTCTCCTTAGTGGGGATGAGACGAGTCGGTTGCAGGAAGAACTCAGATTTAGCTGTCCTGCCCACCTTGGAGAGGTTAATAATATGGGGGTGTTTTGCAAATTAGATATTAAATATTAAGAACTATTTGGGTTTTAATGATAAAAAACATGAAAACAACTTGTGCCTGTCATGTTCTGTCGCCACGGTAACAGTTTTGTTTCAGAATAGGGTCAACACACCTGCAACTGATGAATCCCGCTGAAATTTATGGACGCCTGCCACAACCAGCCTTTGCCGGAGTATTGCAATGTATCCCTTGCACTTCCTTGCTTGCCGCCCTGCGACCCCTAAACCTCGTTGAGACTTTCGATCTAAGATGGCGGCGCGCATGGGTGCACATACACAATGACTGGTGCTGCAACAGTAGGATCATTAACACTCACTGTTCCCCTTATTTAGAGCTCTTGGCAGTTCGGTGGAGGCCCTTCTATCCACCTAGGGAGCTAACAATCGTCATCGTAATGGCTAATTACATCCAACCGGATGCTAACATTAGCACGGCACTTAGCCTCCTGCTAGCGACTGTAAACAAACAGCAGCTTGACCACCCCGATGGAGTCTTTATTGTCGCCGGTGACTTCAACAAAGCATGTTTAAAGACTGTTCTGCCTAAGTTTATCCAGTACGTGAAGTGTCACACCAGAGGAGATAAAACTCTAGACCATGTTTATTCTAACATCAAACATGTTTATAGAGCCACACCCCTCCCTCACCTTGCTCGATTCGACCATCTCTGCCTGTCCCTCACCCCCTCATACACCCCACTCCGGAGTTTAACAAGGCCACAAATAAAGATAATAAAAACATGGCCTGAGGACGCCCTTTCTCAGCTGTAGGACTTTTTTCCCCGCACCATTTGGGAACTTTTTGAACGCCACAAGCCAGGACTACACGGACACTGCACTTTCCTACATCAAAAACTGTAAGGACACTGTCACTGTTAATAAACGTATCCAGGTTTTTCCTAACCAAAAACCCTGGATGACCAGTGAGACACAGGCACTCATCAAATGCCGTAACACCGCCTTGAGGTCAGGGGACAAGTTAGAATACAGCGCTGCCAGAGCAGACCTGAAGAGAGGCATTAAAAAGGCCAAGGCAGCATATACAAGGAAAATTGAGGAGTACTTCACAGAAAATAACGTTAATGTTAACGCAGATACCTCACTAGCAGAGGAACTGAACCGTTTCTTTGCCTGCTTTGAGACTGACAAATCGTATTCAGTCTCAACACATCCACCACCACCCTGCAGCAGTACACTGAAGCTTCAGGAACATAAAGTGAGACAGGTACTGCGGACTGTGAACACCAAGAAGGCTGCTGGCCCAGACAGAGTACCTGGGAAGGTGCTCAAAGCCTGGGCTGACCAGCTGACTGGGGTTTTCACGAAGATTTTCAATTGTTCCCTGCAACAATCATCCCATCCTGCCTGAAATCTGCCACTATTATCTCTGTCCCTAAAAAGCCAACCATTAACAGCCTGAATGATTATAGGCCTGTTGCACTTACGCCTGTGATCATGAAGTGCTTTGAAAAGTTGGTCGCCCGCCACATCAGGGATACAATCCCTCCCTCACTTGATCCTCAACAGTTTGCCTTTAGAGCAAACAGGTCCACTGAGGACGCCATCGCCGTAGCTCTACACACAGCAGTGAGCCGCTGGGAGCACCATGGGAAATATTTGAGGATGCTTTTCATTGACTATAGCTCAGCCTTCAACACTATAATACCGGACATTCTGGTCTGACAAACTTGGACTATCCTCTTCCATCTGCTGCTGGATTAAGAACCTCTTAACCAACTGTCCACAAACAGTTAGACTTGGTCCCCACCTCTCTTCCTCCATTACACTGAGCACTGGGTCCCCTCAAGGCTGTGTACTGAGTCCTCTTCTGTACTCCCTGTACACATACGACTGTACACCGACCCACCAGTCTAACTCCATCATCAAATTTGCCGATGACACCACTGTGGTCGGACTCATCTCAGGGGGGATGAGTCTGCTTACAGAGATGAGGTCAACAAACTGTCTTCGTGGTGTTTGGTGAACAATCTCACACTAAACAACACGAAAACTAAAGAAATAATCCTGGACTTTCGCAAACGCAGCACAGATCTGGCCCCACTCCTCATAAATGGAGTATGCCTAGATAGGGTCCAGTTATTCAAATTCCTGGGGGTCCACGTCACCGACAAGCTCTCCTGGTCCACTAACACCACGGCAGTTTCCTGAGGGTACTCAGGAGGAACAACTTGGACACTAAGCTTCTGGTAACCTTCTATAGAGCCACTGTGGAGAACATCCTGGCATACTGCATTACAGTGTGGTACGCTGGAAGCACGGCAGCAGACAGAAAGGCCATGCAGAGAGTGATCAACACTGCCCAGAAGCTCATCGGCTGCTCTCTGCCCTCACTGGATGACATTGCCAGCCCTCACTACCTCAGCAGAGCCAGGAACATTGTAAGGGACCAATATCACCCTGGTCACAACCTGTTTCAGCTGCTGCCCTCTGGCAGACGCTACAGGTCTCACAAAGCACGGACAAATAGACTTAAGGACAGTTTTTCCCACAGCCATCAGGACTCTGAACTTGCGTTAGCACGACACACAATCCCTTCTGCAATAACTTCGGGGTGTGCAATAACAATGTGCAATATCTTAGATTGTGCAATATTTTAGAATTTACCTTGCCACGTTGACTTTTTATATTTTTATATTTCTTATTAATGTTTTTTTTTACTGGGATAACGCACTTTGTGGAGTAGCACCACCAATTTCGTTATATGCAGCTGTGTATGATGACAATAAAGGCTTTTGATTTGATTTGACCCGGTATCCCGTGATTTATAATTCAGTCGACGACTAGGTCGGGCTTTGTAATATTTTGATTCCGAGGGTATTCTCCGACTCTGTCGTGCCTTGTTTATATTTTGATATCCAGTATATTCGCCAACTTGGCCGTGCCTTTTGTTACACTTTGATTTATGGTTTAGTCGCCGACTCAGTCATACCTTTGTTTGATAAATTCTACCTGATGATGAAACGATTTCTCTGCGTCCGTGATTGCCGTTTATCCACCTACAATCGCCTAGGCGATTCCTAACAGAATACTCCGGCCAATGGATCCTGCAACTACGGATGACATTACCCTCGCGGTCGCTGTTCATGGTCACATGATCAGCCAGGAGCAGGAGTCGTTGCGTGAATTGATAAACGCGATCGGTGCGTTATCCCTTAAGGTGGATAGGCAGACGTCCCTCACCCAAGATAGGGAACTCACTAATCCCCCGGTGGCACCTAGCACCTCAGCATTTTTTTGGGAGCCGAACCTACCGCACCCCCGCCGTTGCAAGGAGACCCCGGTAGGTGTTAGTGGTTATGTCATGAGTCTCCTCGACGGTAGGGCGTCCGCTTGGGCCATGGTGGTAAACAGCGCTCAAGCCACAATCCTTAACTCGGTCAAAGCTTTTAAAGCAGAATTTGTTAAGTTTTCGATCACCCAGTTGGGGGCAGAGAAGCAGGTAGGACTTTGTCAGGGCAATATGCCCGTGGCAGACTACGCTATCCAATTCCGAATATTGGCAGCGGGAACGTGGATATGGTGATGCGGCATTGTGCGCAATTTTTCGACATGTCCTCTCCCCCGCGATCAAGGACAAACTGGCTGCTCGAGATGACACAACCGGGCTGGAGGAGCTAATTGCTTTAGCCATCCAGCTGGATAATCATCTGTGGGACCGTGAGCGGGAACGTGCTGTGGAATACTGGGACCGCCGGCGACCTTCTATGGGGAACTGCCCCACGGCAGTCGATTGCACCACTGGAGCGGTCCTCCAACTCGACGACAGAGGGGCCCATGCAACTCGGCGGTGGACGTCCCCCGTCAGCGGAGCAACAGAGGAGAAAAAGAGCTGGCTTGTGCTTTTACTGCGGCTTGCCGGCCAAACTGGTGGGCAGTTGTGATGCACTGCGCTCACGCTACCGTGCTCCAACCCCCCACAATATTTCTCGCACCGGGGAAGAGAGGACAAAGACGCCCAAGGACTTCAGCACTTCATGTGAGTCCCCATCCAGCACGTTGGGGAATTTGGGACAGCAGCGGTGTAGTAAGAGGCTGCAACTATCTGCGGTAGTGTCTTTTAGGGAAAAGAACTTCGAAGCTACCGCTCTCATTGATTCGGGGCAGATGAGTGTTTTATCGACTCGTCCATGGTTGCCGCGATTGAATGCCCATTGACTAAACTCCCTGTGACTAAGAGTGTGTGTGATCTCAATGGGGGATTTCTGGTGGACGTAAGTCATGTAACTACCCCACTCAGTGTTAAATTATCCGGAAACCATAGTGAGGTCCGCCACTTCCTAGTAATGCGGTGTAAGTCAGCCAGAATCATTTTAGGCCTTCCTTGGTGACCGGGAGCTGTTAGCCGTTGTTCAGGCGCTGAAGGAGTCGAGGCACTGGTTGGAGGGGGCAGAGGCACCTTTCCAGATCCTCACGGACCACAAGAACTTGGAATACCTCCGAGCCGCCAAGCGCCTTAACCCACGCCAGGCTCGTTGGGCGTTGTTCCTGGCACGCTTCAATTTTACAATCACGTTTCGTCCTGGCTCGAAGAACACCAAACCTGGTGCCCTTTAAAGGCTCCACGAACTGGTGGATGATGGGGCCTCTGAGGAGCCAATTCTCCCAGGGAATCTGATTGTGGGCTCACTGAGATGGGAGGTCGAACAGCTGGTTTAAGGGGCGCTACAAGGAGTTGCTGTACCCGAGGGCGGCCCCACTGGGAAGCCAGATGTGCTACGCGCCAAAGTGCTTAAATGGGGCCACTCGTCCAAGTTTGTCTGCCACCCAGGCGTATCTCGAACAATTTTCCTAATATCTCAGCATTTTTGGTGGCCGGGCCTACGCAAGGACGCTATGGACTATGTCTCGGCCTGTTCAGTTTGTGCTCGTTCCCAGTCTGGGCGTCAGGCTCCAGCGGGATTACTCCGTCCCGCCCGTGGTCCCACATCGCACTGGAGTTTGTCGTTGGCCTTCCTCGCTCCAGGGGACAGTGCTATTCTGACGGTGGTCGACTGCTTCTCGAAGATGGCGCACTTAATCGGTTTCCCAAAGTTGTCCTCAGCCCTGGTGATTGCCGACCTATTGGTAACACACGTCTTCAGGATTTATGGTCTTCCATGTGACGTTGTGTCTGACAGAGGGCCCCAGTTTATCTCCCGAGTCTGGGGGGTGTTTTGCAAGGCCCTCGGAGGTACTACTAGCCGCTCGTCCGGATATCATCCACAGTCCAACGGGCAGACAGAAAGGACCAACCAGGAGCTAGAAGAAGCCCTCCGCTGCATGTGTTTGCGGAACCAGGGGTCCGCCAGGGAGCGTCCGTTGAGGGGGGTACTGTCATGTTCTGTCACCACGGTAACAGTTGTGTTTCAGAATTGACCAACGAGGTGGGCAGGGTCAACACACCTGCAGCTGATGAATCCCCCTGGCATGGAGTAGTGGAAAGTATCCCTTGCGCTTCCTTTCCGCCCTGCGACCTCTACACCTCGTTGACTCTCGACACCGGTATCCCGTGATTTATAATTCAGTCGCCGACTCGGTGGGGCTTTCTTATATTTTGATTCCCAGGGTATTCTCCGACTCTGTCGTGCCTTGGTTATATTTTGATTCCCGGTATAGTTGCCGGTCGTGCTTTGTTATATTTTGATACCCAGTACAGTGGTACCTCGACCTACGATCAGCTCTAGCTACGACATGCTCATGGTATGATGAAAATTTCGATCGAATAATTCGCCCGCGATACAATCAAAATTTCGAGATGCGACCAAGCCAGGTGGCCATGACATGAGAGGCTGTTTATTATTGTAGCGCACTGTCTTTTTTTGCCGCATCTCTTTCGTGTATAACAGATATCTACGAGCACTGAACGATTTATTCAGACGAGTTTCGACCAGGAAACGCACAACGCGCATGCACGGGCAAAAAGAGGGCTTTCTGGGTAATGAAGTATACTCATGCACACAACACCGATAGGCAATGGCACCCTTTCTCAGAATAAAACTTCATTACCCACAATCAATACGTGGAAAGGCTGTTATTCCTTCCTTAGCCTCTTAGCTCCCGCGATCGCTCATTCAAGACTACTTCTCGTTAGCAAGTGGTCGTGCGTTATCCTATTGAGGACATTTGTGTGCATCATTTTCGGAATATTTTGAAGGGAATACAACAGCAAACAGCCCATCGATAGCGAACGTGAGGGTGGAGGCGTGGCAAACAACTAACCCGGCCAGAACAAAGGTAAAAAAAATTAAAACAAAATTGGAATTCAGTTTTGTGCAAAGTTACATTAAACGTATGTTTGAGTGTCTGTATATATTCATCCAAGTTAATTGAAATTTGTTTGTTCGGTTAAGAGTGCGTTGTCGTGGAAAGTCCCCCGGAATATGGTCAACATTAGCACTTCCAAATTGTGAAATAACAACCTCTGAGTAATGCAAAATTCTATATGTAGACGGGTTATCTAAGAATTAATGGAATGGGCAAAACTAGAACAGGATACAATATATTGGCCGCTACTAAAATTTTAGAAGCAGAGCTATTACCACCTCATTTTTATGCACAAACAGCTAAACTGATAGCATTAGTGGAGGTGTATAAAACTTAATGCAAAACAAGGAGGTTAAAATTTATGCAAACAGTTAAAATGTTTGTGTGTGTGTGTGTGTTTTCAATGTGTCACAATTTTGCCCATTATTGTATTTTTGCCAAACAAAGGGTTAATCACAGCCACTGGCATGGCAGTCGCTCATGCTGACTAACTGTCGCGACTAATGGCTGCAGTTAGACTTCCAAAACAAATTTCTATTTGTAAATGTGTGGCAGACACACCTAATACATTGATTACCTATTTCCTTCGGGATTGATTTTGCTGATAGGACAGTAAAAGGGGCTGCCAAGAAGCCCCCGGCGGGGGATGGCAGTCTCCACTTTGGATGAAAATTTGCATGCCACCGATGTGTGGGTGAGTAGCCAAATAGAACAGTGGTTGGCACATCCAGTACACAGTTCTGAGATCTACCATTGAATCCTGGGTGGGTTCTAACCTTATAGTGTGTGGAGTATGTGTGGTGTCCCTGAGAATTTGTGGGTTTACTCCTGTTTCCTCCCACAAACCAGAGTTATGCATGCTAGGCTGAACACTCTAAAATGTCCCTGGTAATAAGTGTGAGCGTGAATGGCTGTCCTTCTTGTGTTCTTGATTGCCTGGCCACCAAGATATAATCAATCGATCAGATATCAAAATGGAAAATATTTGGGAATTTGGAATCGATTTCTGAAATTGCCAATAAGCCTTTTTCAGCGATGGCAGTGACAAATTATGTAAGAAATATTTCATCAAATGAAATTTAAATGAAGATGGAGCAGCAAAGATGGTGCCGTCAGGCGGCAGCCGGTGCAGTAGCTCTGTCCACTCTTATTTTTTGTGTGTGTTTTAGAGCCTTTCTATCTTTTTTATTACATTTTAATATTTCTTAATACATTCCTTATTACTTTACTTAGTACTTTATACTTTTTACTTTAATGTTTTTAAAACTTTCTTTGTTCTGTTAGCCTGGCTTCTTTCTGCTACTTTTTTGGAACCATTCAGCCATGCCTACACTGTCATACACATGGGATTAGCTGTGAACAATATGCAGCAGAAGGAGCAACACCTCAATGCCGCTGGGAATCTGGAGCTGGACAAAAGTGCCGGGAGAAGAAGCGACGCTTCAGACCAACCATTCCATCTATTATTGGATTGGATTGGATAACTTTATTCATCCCGTATTCGGGAAATTTCGTTATCACAGTAGCAAGAGGGTGAGGATGCAGAAATAAGAAAGGCATTTTAGACATAAATAGATAGGTAATAAGTAAGTTAATAAATAAATACATGAATAAATATATAAATAAATAAGCGTGTTGATGAAATATATATATACACATACGTGTACATAAACACATATATATATATACATATACACATACGTGTACATACACATATATATATATATATATACACATGCACACATATATAAGCACATATATACATACACTAAGATGTACATGCGTGCATACGGTAGATCTCAACATTTTTTTGTTAAAGAGCCTGACAGCTGATGGGAGGAAGGTTCTGCGGAAGCGCTCCTTCCTGCAATGAGGGTGCCGCAGTCTATTGCTAAAAGAGCTTCGGAGGGACTCCACAGACTCATGCAGGGGGTGGGAGGTGCTGTTCATGATGGACATCATCCTGGTCAGCATCCTCCGCTCTCCCACTTCCTCTACAGAGTCCAAAGGACAGCCCAGAACAGAGCTGGCCCTCCTGACCAGCTTATTCAGCCTGTTCCTGTCCATCTCCGTGCTCCCGCATCCCCAACAGACCACTGCATAAAACACTGTAGATGCCACCACAGTGTCGTAAAAAGTCCTCAGCAGTGTCCTGCACACTCCAAAGGACCGTAGACTCCTCAGTAGGTAAAGGCGGCACTGGCCCCTTTTATACAGGGCATCTATGTTTGTGGACCAGTCTAGTGTGTTGTTGAGGTGAACACCCAGGTACTTAAAATTTTCCACGATTTCAATGTCTGTACCCTGGATGTTCACCTGAGTGGTCTGTTGAGGATTCCTCCGAAAATCGATGACCATTTCCTTTGTCTTACTGGTGTTGATGTAGAGGTGGTTTTGCCTAAACCAGTCAACAAAGGCTGTGATGACTCCCCTGTACTCCAGGTCGTTCCCGTCCGTCACTCGTCCAACAATAGCGGTGTCGTCAGAGAACTTCTGGAGGTGCCAGGTGTCTGTAATTTGTTTGAAGTCTGATGTGTAGAGGGAGAAGAGGAGTGGGGAGAGCACTGTGCCTTGTGGGGCCCCCGTGCTGCAAGCTACCACATCAGACGTACAGTCATGGAGTCTCACATATTGTGGTCTGTCAATGAGGGAGTCGATGATCCATGCGGCTAGGTGGTTCCTTACTCCAGCCTCTTCCAGTTTCCCTCTCAGTAGGACTGGCTGAATGGTGTTGAACTGGAGAGGTCAAAAAACATCATTCTCAGCCTGCTTCCCGTGTTCTCCAGGTGTGAAAGAGACCTGTGCATCAGGTAGGTGGTAGCATCTTCCACACTAATGCCTGGACGATAGGCGAACTGCAGAGGGTCCAGCTCTGCATTCATCAGGGGGCTGAGGTGATTGAGGATGATTCTCTCCAATATCTTGATCCGGTGAGAGGTTAATGCTACCGGCCTGAAGTGGTTTGGCTCCCTGGGGTTCGCAGTCTTTGGAACTGGAACCACACAGGAAGTTTTCCACAAGGTGGGGACCTTCTGCAGACTGAGGCTGCGGTTGAAAATATGCAGAATCACTTTGCCAAGCTGATTCGCACACTCTCTCAGTAGTCTGGAGCTGAGGCCGTCTGGACCGGTAGCCTTCTTTGCCTCGATCTTCTTTAGCTGTGTTATTGCCTGACCGACAGTAATGCAGAGACCGGTGGAAGAGGGTGAGGAGGAGGAGAACGAGGGGGAGAGTTGCTTCTGGTCTGGGGGTCAGGGGAGTGGGGGCAGGACTGAATCTGTTAAAGCACTGATTCAGTTCATTGGCCCAATGGGGAAAGTGAGATCCCTCCCCGATAAGATGGAAGAGCTGTCGGCGCTTACCAGGCCGGAAACGGAGTCGAGGAGTTGTACTCTGCTACTGTTGATTCTTCAGCTCCACACTACTGAGGGACTGTGTGGATAAGCTTGGAAGAGTGACTGCATATTTTAAACCTTGGTTGAAGACTTGTGGAAGACTTCCTGTGTGGTTCCAGTTGTATCCAACTCTACAACGTGTTTTCTTGTGTCTGTCTCCGTTTTTGCTACTGCAACCAAGATCCGTCCGCTCTTGCTCGTTTTGTGTTTTTGCTGCCCAATCTTTCTTTTTTGTTGTTGCATGTAGGTATTTCGTTTTTTACCTAGGTCTACAATGTCTTGAGTGTCTTGTGTCTGTCTTGCTACTGCAACCAAGACATTTCCCAAATGCGGGATGAAATAAAGTTCTAACTTAACCTAACCTAACCTACATATGAATCTTAAAGTGTGGATGAACAAATAAGATGCTCTGCGAAATGAGGATTTTGCGAGCACTGAGGAAAAAACAAATTTGTAAATAAGCTTTCTTGGGTGGGCTGCTATATTGACTTATGGGAAGTCTCATGTCTCAACAAGGGGGTGTTGTGCTGAGTGCAGCGCCACTATACAACTTTTGGGTGAATTTGTTTTCGAAACATAAAATCTTTAGGACGGGATTTTTGTACCTGTGCTCCACATAATCCCCAGGGCAATACACGACCAAGGTGTGGTCAATCTCCCCAAAAACAATGTATCAATTTCAAAGACTCCATATGAATATTATCAAATTAAATGACAGTGAGGGGAAGAAGTATTGTCTATTTCTTGTAGATGTTTTCTTCAAATGGGTTGAAATTTTCTGACAATTTTTTTTTGGTTGACCATACAAATTGCCATTATTCAGTACGCAATGTGAATTAGATGACGAGGCAAATTTGGCTATATTGGGAAATCTTTAAAGAAACATTAAAATAAGGTTACCAGATGGAGATTGTGCTTCCCAACAGGAAACGTACCAACAGTGGTGCCAGGAGACTGGGTGCTCATCTGGAGCACAAAGAAGAAGCACTGGCCCAACCCAAAGTGGGAAGATCCATACCGAGTGTTGCTGACCAACCAGCAGACATGAAAATAGCAGAGAGAGGGATGTGGATTCACCTTTCGCACCGTAAGAAGGTTATCTTGGTTGAAACATTTGAGGAGACAAGTGAGAAAAACTTCCTAACTCCACACCGGTGGACCAACCCTGGATTTGAACCCAGGACCCCAGAGCTGTGAGGCCGACGTGCTAACATGACAGTTTCAATTAGTTTTAGTGTTGTCTTGCAGGCCGATGACCAACTTGTTAGGCAGTATGTCATGTGTGATATGATCATTGCGTCCAAATACCGTTTTGCTGACTCAGGAGTTAAATTGTTTCTAATGAACTTAAATTTGGACAAATTGAATTCAAGTGTTTGTATCTGTCGTTTAAAGACACTTTGAAAGTCAATAGTGATTGCTAGCTATTTAAATTCTTGGATTACATCGATTGTTTTACCTTGGACAAAAACGTTGGTTAGCTGTTGCTCTTTTTGAGAAGAAGTTATATATACACAAAATGTGCCACCAAATTTGTGTTTCATTTCAGTTTTTTTTTCATGATAAACATAACGTCCCAACCTCACTCGTATTGGGGTCATACATGTACAAAGATAATTATAACTTTTTTATTCCATGTTTGTAGACGCAGGCAAAAAATAAAAGATGTGTAATTCTAAAAATAACCCCGCCTGTCGACTTAAAATGAGGGGGAGCTCTTGGTAACAGATATTACACAAGGGAAAACTCTCATGTGACTGATGATGTTCGAAGCAATTTCGAGGTGAATGAGGCTTCTACATTATCTGTTGTGTGACCGTTTTTTTTACAATAAGCTGCGACACTGTAAATCAAAACACGACGGTTCATTTGAGTTACTCCAGATTAGCATTGTTTGCCCATTTCTAAGCAGCATACACTTGAGGAAAATGTTTTTTAATGGTAGGCCTAACACTAATAGAAACTTTAAAGGTGATAAATAAAACGAATAGCCACCTGATAGTGTGGTGGTTGACTCGCCAGACTTTGGTGTGGGCAAGTGTGGGATCAATTTCGGCTCGGTGGTGGTGGGATTGTGGGCGCGAATGGTTAGTTGTTTGTCTTTCTGTCTGTCCTACTACTGACCGGCGACCAGTCTGGGGTGAGGTCTGCCTTTTGCCCAAAGTCAGCTGGGATAGAGTCCCGCAACCATCGCAACCTTTGCAAGGAAGTGCAGTACGGATGATGAATGATTAAATAAAATGAGTAGAAAGTGCATGTGATAACACAAATGACAGTGATGATTTTTGGAATAAAATCCACTGTTATGTCAGATGGCATGTTTGTTAGAGTCCTCATCATTCATTCGAACTGGAGTAAAACGCCAGTGAAAATTTATTGTTATTTGTTGTCAATGGGAGCCAGTAAATAAATGTGATTGACCACATTTCAGCGTTGTTTAGGGCTCTTTTACCTTTCTGGGAATTAGACTTTCATGGTAACTAGGTAGTATCTTAAGAACCACACTTCCATTGGCTTCCTGCAGCTCCTTTTGTAGCACCCTCGGGTCTCGCCCCACATCTCGTCCATTGACCTGCCATTCACAATTTGAAAACCAGGTACAATTAGCTCTATCTAATGAACATAAATAAACAGGTTTAGCAGCAATGAATAATACATACATTAATATAAGCATTGTGAAATATGAAATGTATTCTTTTAGATTCTTTTAGAATAACGCCAAGCTACCATGCTTTCTTTAGCAACTAGAAAAGAATTTTACTGACACCTATGGGTTAAGTCACGTCATATACTTTTAGAGAGAGAGCGAGAGAGACGGGGAGAGACGGGGAGAGACGGGGAGAGACGGGGAGAGAGGGAGAGAGGGAGGGAGAGAGAGAGAGAGAGAGGGAGAGAGGAGAGAGAGAGAGGGAGAGAGGGGGAGAGAGGGGGCGAGAGAGGGAGAGACAGAGAGAGAGACAGAGAGAGAGACAGAGAGAGAGACAGAGAGAGAGACAGAGGGAGATTCAGAGAGATGTAGAGAGAGAGATATAGAGAGATGTAGAGATAGAGGTAGAGAGAGATGCAGAGAGAGAGATACAGAGAGATGTAGAGAGGGAGAGAGAGAGAGAGAGATGTAGAGAGAGAGAGCGATACAGAGAGATGTAGAGAGAGAGAGATACAGAGAAATGTACAGAGAGAGATACAGAGAAATGTAGAGAGAGAGATACAGAGAAATGTAGAGAGAGAAATACAGAGATATGTAGAGAAAGAGATACAGAGAGATGTAGAGAGAGAGATACAGAGAGATTTAGATAGAGAGAGCTAGAGAGATGTAGAAAGGCAGAGAGAGATACAGAGAGATGTAGAGAGAGAGAGAGATGCAGAGAGAGAGAGAGAGATACAGAGATGAGAGAGAGAGAGAGATACAGAGAGATTTAGAGAGAGAGATACAGAGAGATGTAGAGAGAGATACAGAGAGATGGAGAGAGAGAGAGAGATACAGAGAGATTTAGAGAGAGAGATACAGAGAGATGTAGAGAGAGAGATACAAGAGATGTAGAGAGAGAGATAGAGAGAGAGATGCAGAGAGAGATATAGAGAGATGTAGAGAGAGAGATAGAGAGATGTAGAGAGAGAGAGATACAGAGAGATGTAGAGAGAGAGAGATACAGAGAGATGTAGAGAGAGAGATACGGAGAGATGTACAGAGAGAGAGATACAGAGAGATGTACAGAGAGATGTAGAGAGAGAGAGATACAGAGAGATGTAGAGAGAGAGAGAGATGTAGAGAGAGAGATACAGAGAGATACAGAGAGATGTAGAGAGAGATATAGACAGAGAGATGTAGAGAGAGATACAGAGAGATGTAGAGAGAGATACAGAGAGATGTAGAGAAAGAGAGAGATACAGAGAGATGTAGAGAGAGAGAGATACAGAAAGATGTAGAGAGAGATACAGAGAGATGTAGAGAAAGAGAGAGATACAGAGAGATGTAGAGCGAGAGAGATACAGAGAGATGTAGAGAGAGATACAGAGAGATGTAGAGAAAGAGAGATACAGAGAGATGTAGAGAGAGATACAGAGAGATGTAGAGAGAGATACAGAGAGATGTAGAGAGAGATACAGAGAGATGTAGAGAGAGATACAGAGAGATGTAGAGAAAGAAAGATATAGAGAGATGTAGAGAGAGATACAGAGAGATGTAGAGAGAGAGATACAGAAAGATGTAGAGAGAGAGAGAGATACAGAGAGATGTAGAGAAAGATACAGAGAGATGTAGAGGGAGAGATAGAGAGATACAGAGAGATGTAGAGAGAGAGATACAAAGAGATGTAGAGAGAGATACAGAGCGATGTAGAGAGAGAGATACAAAGAGATGTGGAGAGAGAGATACAGAGAGATGTAGAAAGAGAGAGATGTAGAGAGAGAGATAGAGAGAGATGTAGAGAGAGAGAGGGAGAGATACAGAGAGATGTAGAGAGCGAGAGATACAGAGAGATGTAGAGAGAGAGAGAGAGATACAGAGAGATGTAGAGAGAGAGAGATACAGAGAGATGTAGAGATACAGAGAAATGTAGAGAGAGAGAGATACAGAGAAATGTAAAGAGAGAGAGATACAGAGAGATGTAGAGATACAGAGAAATGTAGAGAGAGAGAGATACAGAGAAATGTAAAGAGAGAGAGATACAGAGATATGTAGAGAGACATATTTAGAGAGTTGTAGAGAGAGAGATGTAGAGAGAGATATAGAGAGATACAGAGAGATGTAGAGAGAGAGAGAGATGTAGAGAGAGATAGAGAGAGAGATGTAGAGAGAGAGATAGAGAGAGATGTAGAGAGAGAGATACAGAGAGATGTAGAGAGAGAGAGATACAGAGAGATGTAGAAACAGAGAGATACAGAGAGGTGTAGAGAGAGAGAGATATAGAGATGTAGAAAGAGAGAGATACAGAGAGATGTAGAGAGCTACAGAGAGATGGAGAGAGAGATACAAAGAGATGTAGAGAGAGAGATGTACATCTCTACATCTCTATGTAGAGAGAGATATACATAGACATGTAAAGAGAGAGATACAGAGAGATGTAGAGAGCTACAGAGAGATGGAGAGAGAGAACAAAGATATGTAGAGAGAGGGATGTACATCTCTACATCTCTATGTAGAGAGAGAGATACAGAGAGATGTAGAGAGAGAGATACAGAGAGATGTAGAGAGAGAGATACAGAGAAATGTAGAGAGAGAGAGATACAGAGAAATATAGAGAAAGAGAGAGATGCAGAGATAGGGTTAGGGTTAGGGTTAAGAGATATGTAGAGAGAGATACAGAGAGATGGAGAGAGAGAGATACAGAGAGATGTAGAGAGAGATAGAGAGAGATACAGAGAGATGTAGTGTGAAATATGAACTGTATTCTTATATTTAATCTTGCACCCTTCTGCACTCTTATGAATTTAAAGTCACAAGATACAGAGAGATTTAGAGAGAGAGATGCAGAGAGATGTAGAGAGAGATACAGAGAGATGGAGAGAGAGAGAGAGATACAGAGAGATTTAGAGAGAGAGATACAGAGAGATGGAGAGAGAGAGAGAGATACAGAGAGATTTAGAGAGAGAGATACAGAGAGATGTAGAGAGAGATACAGAGAGATGTAGAGAGAGAGATACAAGAGATGTAGAGAGAGAGATAGAGAGAGAGATGCAGAGAGAGATATAGAGAGATGTAGAGAGAGAGATTGAGAGATGTAGAGAGAGAGAGAGATACAGAGATATGTAGAAAGAGAGAGATACAGAGAGATGTAGAGAGAGAGATACGGAGAGATGTACAGAGAGAGAGATACAGAGAGATGTACAGAGAGATGTAGAGAGAGAGAGATACAGAGAGATGTAGAGAGAGAGAGATACAGAGATGTAGAGAGAGAGAGAGATACAGAGAGATGTACAGAGAGATGTAGAGAGAGAGAGATACAGAGAGATGTAGAGAGAGAGAGAGAGATACAGAGAGATGTAGAGAGAGAGATACAGAGAGATGTAGAGAGAGATAGAGACAGAGAGATGTAGAGAGAGATACAGAGAGATGTAGAGAAAGAGAGAGATACAGAGAGATGTAGAGAAAGAGAGAGATACAGAGAGATGTAGAGAAAGAGAGAGATACAGAGAGATGTAGAGAAAGAGAGATACAGAGAGATGTAGAGAGAGAGAGATACAGAGAGATGTAGAGAGAGATACAGAGAGATGTAGAGAAAGAGAGATACAGAGAGATGTAGAGAGAGATACAGAGAGATACAGAGAGATGTAGAGAAAGAGAGATACAGAGAGATGTAGAGAAAGAGAGATACAGAGAGATGTAGAGAGAGATACAGAGAAATGTAGAGAAAGAGAGAGATACAGAGAGATGTAGAGAGAGAGAGATACAGAAAGATGTAGAGAGAGAGAGATACAGAGAGATGTAGAGAAAGATACAGAGAGATGTAGAGGGAGAGATAGAGAGATACAGAGAGATGTACAGAGAGAGATACAAAGAGATCTAGAGAGAGATACAGAGCGATGTAGAGAGAGAGATACAAAGAGATGTGGAGAGAGAGATACAGAGAGATGTAGAAAGAGAGAGATGTAGAGAGAGAGATACAGAGAGATGTAGAGAGAGGGATATACAGAGAGATGTAGAGAGAGAGAGGGAGAGATACAGAGAGATGTAGAGAGCGAGAGATACAGAGAGATGTAGAGAGAGAGAGAGATACAGAGAGATGTAGAGAGAGAGAGATACGGAGAGATGTAGAGATACAGAGAAATGTAGAGAGAGAGAGATACAGAGAAATGTAAAGAGAGAGAGATACAGAGATATGTAGAGAGAGACATATTTAGAGAGATGTAGAGAGAGAGATACAGAGAGATGGAGAGAGAGATATAGAGAGATACAGAGAGACGTAGAGAGAGAGAGAGAGAGAGAGATGTAGAGAGAGATAGAGAGAGAGATGTAGAGAGAGAGAGATAGAGAGAGATGTAGAGAGAGAGATACAGAGAGATGTAGAAAGAGAGAGATACAGAGAGATGTAGAAAGAGAGAGATGTAGAGAGAGAGAGATACAGAGAGATGTAGAGAGAGGGATATACAGAGAGATGTAGAGAGAGAGAGGGAGAGATACAGAGAGATGTAGAGAGCGAGAGATACAGAGAGATGTAGAGAGAGAGAGAGAGATACAGAGAGATGTAGAGAGAGAGAGATACAGAGAGATGTAGAGAGAGAGAGAGAGATACAGAGAGATGTAGAGAGAGAGAGATACAGAGAGATGTAGAGATACAGAGAAATGTAGAGAGAGAGAGATACAGAGAAATGTAAAGAGAGAGAGATACAGAGATGTGTAGAGAGAGACATATTTAGAGAGATGTAGAGAGAGAGATACAGAGAGATGTAGAGAGAGATATAGAAAGATACAGAGAGATGTAGAGAGAGAGAGAGATGTAGAGATACAGAGAAATGTAGAGAGAGAGAGATACAGAGAAATGTAAAGAGAGAGAGATACAGAGATGGGTAGAGAGAGACATATTTAGAGAGATGTAGAGAGAGAGATACAGAGAGATGTAGAGAGAGATATAGAAAGAGACAGAGAGATGTAGAGAGAGAGAGAGATGTAGAGAGAGATAGAGAGAGAGATGTAGAGAGAGAGATAGAGAGAGATGTAGAGAGAGACATACAGAGAGATGTAGAGAGAGATATAGAAAGATACAGAGAGATATAGAGAGAGAGAGAGATGTAGAGAGAGATAGAGAGAGAGATGTAGAGAGAGAGATAGAGAGAGATGTAGAGAGAGAGATACAGAGAGATGTAGAAAGAGAGAGATACAGAGAGATGTAGAAACAGAGAGATACAGAGAGATGTAGAGAGAGAGAGAGATATAGAGAGATGTAGAAAGAGAGAGATACAGAGAGATGTAGAGAGCTACAGAGAGATGGAGAGAGAGATACAAAGAGATGTAGAGAGAGATGTACATCTCTACATCTCTATGTAGAGAGAGATACAGAGACATGTAAAGAGAGAGATACAGAGAGATGTAGAGAGCTACAGAGAGATGGAGAGAGAGATACAAAGAGATGTAGAGAGAGGGATGTACATCTCTACATCTCTATGTAGAGAGAGAGATACAGAGACATGTAAAGAGAGAGATACAGAGAGATGTAGAAAGAGAGATACAGAGAAATATAGAGAGAGAGATACAGAGAAATGTAGAGAGAGAGAGAGATACAGAGAAATATAGAGAAAGAGAGAGATGCAGAGATAGGGTTAGGGTTAGGGTTAAGAGATATGTAGAGAGAGATACAGAGAGATGGAGAGAGAGAGATACAGAGAGATGTAGAGAGAGATAGAGAGAGATACAGAGAGATGTAGTGTGAAATATGAACTGTATTCTTATATTTAATCTTGCACCCTTCTGCACTCTTATGAATTTAAAGTCACTAGAATAGAATTTTTACTGAACCCTACAGGTCAAGGCCTGTCATCACTTTGTATATAACACACCCCTTTCGTGTTCCCGCCATAAGTTTGTCTCCGCCTAACTTCTATTAAATACCATCACCGACCGAGCGGACGGCGTATCTGGTTGGGGGACCTCGACGTGGACGCTAGCTCTGTCCGTCCGCTGCCCCCTTCTTAGGAAGGGTGGGGGCTAGCCAAGAACAAAGGAAGGGGAGCGAGCAGCAGCCATTTTGAGAGCGGTCGAGATGAGGCCTCCCTTCCAGATAACCTCCATCGGCCGGGAGTCAAAAACTACCACGTGTTTTGCTGCTTCCTCTGTATGAAGATTATTGTCGAGGCAACCCAGCTTTGACATGTAGAGAGAGAGATACAGAGAGATGTAGAGAGATAGAGAGAGAGATGTAGAGAGATAGAGAGAGAGAGATGTAGAGAGATAGAGAGAGATACAGAGATATATAGAGAGCGATACAGAGAGATGTAGAGAGAGATAGAGAGAGATACAGAGAGATGTAGAGAGAGAGATACAGAGAGATGTAGAGAGAGATACAGAGAGATATATATAGAGAGAGATACAGAGAGATGTAGAGAGAGACAGAGAGAGATACAGAGAGTTGTAGAGAGAGAGATACAGAGAGATGTAGAGAGAGAGAGATACAGAGAGATTTAGAGAGAAATACAGAGAGATGTAGAGAGAGATACAAAGAGATGTAGAGAGAGATACAGAGCGATGTAGAGAGAGATACAAAGAGATGTGGAGAGAGAGATACAGAGAGATGTAGAAAGAGAGAGATGTAGAGAGAGAGATACAGAGAGATGTAGAGAGAGGGATATACAGAGAGATGTAGAGAGAGATACAAAGAGATGTAGAGAGAGATACAGAGAGATGTAGAGAGAGAGAGGGAGAGATACAGAGAGATGTAGAGAGAGAGAGGGAGAGATACAGAGAGATGTAGAGAGCGAGAGATACAGAGAGATGTAGAGAGAGAGAGAGATACAGAGAGATGTAGAGAGAGAGAGAGATACAGAGAGATGTAGAGATACAGAGAAATGTAGAGAGAGAGAGATACAGAGAAATGTAAAGAGAGAGAGATACAGAGAGATGTAGAGATACAGAGAAATGTAGAGAGAGAGAGATACAGAGAAATGTAAAGAGAGAGAGATACAGAGAGATGTAGAGATACAGAGAAATGTAGAGAGAGAGAGATACAGAGAAATGTAAAGAGAGAGAGATACAGAGAAATGTAAAGAGAGAGAGATACAGAGAGATGTAGAGATACAGAGAAATGTAGAGAGAGAGAGATACAGAGAAATGTAAAGAGAGAGAGATACAGAGATATGTAGAGAGAGACATATTTAGAGAGATGTAGAGAGAGAGATACAGAGAGATTTAGATAGAGAGAGCTAGAGAGATGTAGAAAGCCAGAGAGAGATACAGAGAGATGTAGAGAGAGAGAGACATGTAGAGAGACAGAGAGAGATACAGAGAGATGAGAGAGAGATACAGAGAGATTTAGAGAGAGAGATGCAGAGAGTTGTAGAGAGAGATACAGAGAGATGGAGAGAGAGAGAGAGAGAGATTTAGAGAGAGAGATACAGAGAGATGGAGAGAGAGAGAGAGAGAGATTTAGAGAGAGAGATACAGAGAGATGGAGAGAGAGAGAGAGATACAGAGAGATTTAGAGAGAGAGATACAGAGAGATGTAGAGAGAGATACAGAGAGATGTAGAGAGAGAGATACAAGAGATGTAGAGAGAGAGATAGAGAGAGAGATGCAGAGAGAGATATAGAGAGATGTAGAGAGAGAGATAGAGAGATGTAGAGAGAGAGATACAGAGAGATGTAGAAAGAGAGAGATACAGAGAGATGTAGAGAGAGAGATACAGAGAGATGTACAGAGAGAGAGATACAGAGAGATGTACAGAGAGATGTAGAGAGAGAGAGATACAGAGAGATGTAGAGAGAGAGATACAGAGAGATGTAGAGAGAGAGAGATACAGAGAGATGTAGAGAGAGAGAGATACAGAGAGATGTACAGAGAGATGTAGAGAGAGAGAGATACAGAGAGATGTAGAGAGAGAGAGAGATACAGAGAGATGTAGAGAGAGAGATACAGAGAGATGTAGAGAGAGATAGATACAGAGAGATGTAGAGAAAGAGACAGATACAGAGAGATGTAGAGAGAGAGATACAGAAAGATGTAGAGAGAGATACAGAGAGATGTAGAGAAAGAGAGAGATACAGAGAGATGTAGAGAGAGAGAGATACAGAGAGATGTAGAGAGAGATACAGAGAGATGTAGAGAAAGAGAGATACAGAGAGATGTAGAGAGAGATACAGAGAGATGTAGAGAAAGAGAGATACAGAGAGATGTAGAGAAAGAGAGATACAGAGAGATGTAGAGAGAGATACAGAGAGATGTAGAGAAAGAGAGAGATACAGAGAGATGTAGAGAGAGAGAGATACAGAAAGATGTAGAGAGAGAGAGATACAGAGAGATGTAGAGAAAGATACAGAGAGATGTAGAGGGAGAGATAGAGAGATACAGAGAGATGTACAGAGAGAGATACAAAGAGATGTAGAGAGAGATACAGAGCGATGTAGAGAGAGAGATACAAAGAGATGTGGAGAGAGAGATACAGAGAGATGTAGAAAGAGAGAGATGTAGAGAGAGAGATACAGAGAGATGTAGAGAGAGGGATATACAGAGAGATGTAGAGAGAGAGAGGGAGAGATACAGAGAGATGTAGAGAGCGAGAGATACAGAGAGATGTAGAGAGCGAGAGATACAGAGAGATGTAGAGAGAGAGAGAGAGATACAGAGAGATGTAGAGAGAGAGATAGAGAGAGAGATGTAGAGAGAGAGATACAGAGAGATGTAGAAAGAGAGAGATACAGAGAGATGTAGAAAGAGAGAGATGTAGAGAGAGAGATATAGAGAGATGTAGAGAGAGGGATATACAGAGAGATGTAGAGAGAGAGAGGGAGAGATACAGAGAGATGTAGAGAGCGAGAGATACAGAGAGATGTAGAGAGAGAGAGAGAGATACAGAGAGATGTAGAGAGAGAGAGATACAGAGAGATGTAGAGAGCGAGAGATACAGAGAGATGTAGAGAGAGAGAGAGAGATACAGAGAGATGTAGAGAGAGAGAGATACAGAGAGATGTAGAGATACAGAGAAATGTAGAGAGAGAGAGATACAGAGAAATGTAAAGAGAGAGAGATACAGAGATATGTAGAGAGAGACATATTTAGAGAGATGTAGAGAGAGAGATACAGAGAGATGTAGAGAGAGATATAGAGAGATACAGAGAGATGTAGAGAGAGAGAGAGATGTAGAGAGAGATAGAGAGAGAGATGTAGAGAGAGAGAGATAGAGAGAGATGTAGAGAGAGAGATACAGAGAGATGTAGAAAGAGAGAGATACAGAGAGATGTAGAAACAGAGAGATACAGAGAGATGTAGAGAGAGAGAGAGATATAGAGAGATGTAGAAAGAGAGAGATACAGAGAGATGTAGAGAGCTACAGAGAGATGGAGAGAGAGATACAAAGAGATGTAGAGAGAGAGATGTACATCTCTACATCTCTATGTAGAGAGAGAGATACAGAGACATGTAAAGAGAGAGATACAGAGAGATGTAGAGAGCTACAGAGAGATGGAGAGAGAGATACAAAGAGATGTAGAGAGAGGGATGTACATCTCTATGTAGAGAGAGAGATACAGAGAGATGTAGAGAGAGAGATACAGAAAGATGTAGAGAGAGAGATACAGAGAAATGTAGAGAGAGAGATACAGAGAAAAATAGAGAAAGAGAGAGATGCAGAGATAGGGTTAGGGTTAGGGTTAAGAGATATGTAGAGAGAGATACAGAGAGATGGAGAGAGAGAGATACAGAGAGATGGAGAGAGAGAGATACAGAGAGATGTAGAGAGAGATAGAGAGAGATACAGAGAGATGTAGTGTGAAATATGAACAGTATTCTTATATTTAATCTTGCACCCTTCTGCACTCTTATGAATTTAAAGTCACTAGAATAGAATTTTTACTGAACCCTACAGGTCAAGGCCTGTCATCACTTTGTATATAACACACCCCTTTCGTGTTCCCGCCTAAAGTTTGTCTCCGCCTAACTTCTATTAAATACCATCACCGACCGAGCGGACGGCGTATCTGGTTGGGGGACCTCGACGTGGACGCTAGCTCTGTCCGTCCGCTGCCCCCTTCTTAGGAAGGGTGGGGGCTAGCCAAGAACAAAGGAAGAGGAGCGAGCAGCAGCCATTTTGAGAGCGGTCGAGATGAGGCCTCCCTTCCAGATAACCTCCATCGGCCGGGAGTCAAAAACTA
The DNA here is from genome assembly GCF_051989625.1 of Stigmatopora argus. Taxonomy (NCBI): domain Eukaryota; kingdom Metazoa; phylum Chordata; class Actinopteri; order Syngnathiformes; family Syngnathidae; genus Stigmatopora; species Stigmatopora argus. The sequence goes on from NC_135400.1 coordinate 2,196,816, forward strand.
CCACGTGTTTTGCTGCTTCCTCTGTATGAAGATTATTGTCGAGGCAACCCAGCTTTGACATGTAGAGAGAGAGAGATACAGAGAGATGTAGAGAGATAGAGAGAGAGATGTAGAGAGATAGAGAGAGAGAGATGTAGAGAGATAGAGAGAGAGAGATGTAGAGAGATAGAGAGAGAGAGATGTAGAGAGATAGAGAGAGAGAGATGTAGAGAGATAGAGAGAGAGAGATGTAGAGAGATAGAGAGAGAGAGATTTAGAGAGATAGCGAGAGAGAGATGTAGAGAGATAGAGAGAGAGAGATGTAGAGAGATAGAGAGAGATACAGAGAGAGAGAGATACAGAGAGATGTAGAGAGAGATAGAGAGAGATACAGAGAGATGTAGAGAGAGAGATACAGAGAGATGTAGAGAGAGATACAGAGAGATATATATAGAGAGAGATACAGAGAGATGTAGAGAGAGATACAGAGAGATATATATAGAGAGAGATACAGAGAGATGTAGAGAGAGACAGAGAGAGATGCAGAGAGTTGTAGAGAGAGAGATACAGAGAGATGTAGAGAGAGAGATACAGAGAGATTTAGAGAGAGAGAGATACAGAGAGATTTAGAGAGAGAGAGATACAGAGAGATGTAAAGAGAGAGATACAGAGAGATGTAAAGAGAGAGAGATACAGAGAGATGTAAAGAGAGAGATACAGAGAGATGTAAAGAGAGATACAGAGAGATGTAGAGAGAGATACAGAGAGATAGAGAGAGATGTAGAGAGAGGGAGAAATGTTGAGAGAGATAGAGAGAGATGTAGAGAGAGAGCGAGATACAGAGAGATGTAGAGAGAGAGATACAGAGAGATGTAGAGAGAGATACAGAGAGATGTAGAGAAAGAGAGATACAGAGAGATGTAGAGAGAGATACAGAGAGATGTAGAGAAAGAGAGATACAGAGAGATGTAGAGAGAGAGAGATACAGAGAGATGTAGAGAGAGAGAGAGATACAGAGAGATGTAGAGAAAGATACAGAGAGATGTAGAGGGAGAGATAGAGAGATACAGAGAGATGTAGAGAGAGATACAGAGCGATGTAGAGAGAGAGATACAAAGAGATGTGGAGAGAGAGATACAGAGAGATGTAGAAAGAGAGAGATGTAGAGAGAGAGATACAGAGAGATGTAGAGAGAGGGATATACAGAGAGATGTAGAGAGAGATACAAAGAGATGTAGAGAGAGATACAGAGAGATGTAGAGAGAGAGAGATACAGAGAGATGTAGAGAGAGAGAGATACAGAGAGATGTAGAGATACAGAGAAATGTAGAGAGAGAGAGATACAGAGAAATGTAAAGAGAGATACAGAGATATGTAGAGCGAGACATATTTAGAGAGTTGTAGAGAGAGAGATACAGAGAGATGTAGAGATACAGAGAAATGTAGAGAGAGAGAGATACAGAGAAATGTAAAGAGAGATACAGAGATATGTAGAGCGAGACATATTTAGAGAGATGTAGAGAGAGAGATACAGAGAGATGTAGAGATACAGAGAGATGTAGAGATACAGAGAAATGTAGAGAGAGAGAGATACAGAGAAATGTAAAGAGAGATACAGAGATATGTAGAGCGAGACATATTTAGAGAGATGTAGAGAGAGAGATACAGAGAGATGTAGAGAGAGATAGAGAGAGATACAGAGAGATGTAGAGAGAGAGATAGAGAGAGATGTAGAGAGAGATAGAGAGAGATGTAGAGAGAGAGATAGAGATGTAGAGAGAGAGATACAGAGAGATATAGAGAGAGAGAGATACAGAGAGATGTAGAAACAGAGAGATACAGAGAGATATAGAGAGAGAGAGATATAGAGAGATGTAGAAAGAGAGAGATACAGAGAGATGTAGAGAGCTACAGAGAGATGGAGAGAGAGATACAAAGAGATGTAGAGAGAGAGATGTACATCTCTACATCTCTATGTAGAGAGAGAGATACAGAGACATGTAAAGAGACAGATACAGAGAGATGTAGAGAGAGAGATACAGAGAGATGTAGAGAGAGAGATACAGAGAAATGTAGAGAGAGAGAGATACAGAGAAATATAGAGAAAGAAAGAGATGCAGAGATATGTAGAGAGAGATACAGAGAGATGGAGAGAGAGAGATACAGAGAGATGTAGAGAGAGATAGAGAGAGATACAGAGAAATGTAGAGAGAGAGAGAGATACAGAGAAATATAGAGAAAGAAAGAGATGCAGAGATATGTAGAGAGAGATACAGAGAGATGGAGAGAGAGAGATACAGAGAGATGTAGAGAGAGATAGAGAGAGATACAGAGAGATGTAGTGTGAAATATGAACTGTATTCTTATATTTAATCTTGCACCCTTCTGCACTCTTATGAATTTAAAGTCACTAGAATAGAATTTTTACTGACACCTACAGGTCAAGGCCTGTCATCACTTTGTATATAACACACCCCTTTCGTGTTCCCGCCTAAAGTTTGTCTCCGCCTAACTTCTATTAAATACCATCACCGACCGAGCGGACGGCGTATCTGGTTGGGGGACCTCGACGTGGACGCTAGCTCTGTCCGTCCGCTGCCCCCTTCTTAGGAAGGGTGGGGGCTAGCCAAGGGGGCTAGCCAAGAACAAAGGAAGAGGAGCGAGCAGCGGCCTTTTTGAGAGCGGTCGAGATGAGGCCTCCCTTCCAGATAACCTCCATCGGCCGGGAGTCAAAAACTACCACGTGTTTTGCTGCTTCCTCTGTATGAAGATTATTGTCGAGACAACCCAGCTTTGACATGTAGAGAGAGAGATACAGAGAGATGTAGAGAGATAGAGAGAGAGAGATGTAGAGAGATAGAGAGAGATACAGAGAGCTATATATATAGAGAGAGATACAGAGAGATGTAGAGAGAGAAAGAGAGAGATACAGAGAGATGTAGAGAGAGAGATACAGAGAGATGTAGAGAGAGAGAGATACAGAGAGATTTAGAGAGAGAGAGATACAGAGAGATTTAGAGAGAGAGAGATACAGAGAGATTTAGAGAGAGAGAGATACAGAGAGATGTAAAGAGAGAGATACAGAGAGATGTAGAGAGAGAGATACAGAGAGATTTAGAGAGAGAGATACAGAGAGATTGAGAGAGAGAGATACAGAGAGATGTAAAGAGAGAGATACAGAGAGATGTAAAGAGAGATACAGAGAGATGTAGAGAGAGATACAGAGAGATAGAGAGAGATGTAGAGAGAGATAGGGAGAGATGTTGAGAGAGATAGAGAGAGATGTAGAGAGAGATACAGAGAGATAGAGAGAGATGTAGAGAGAGATAGGGAGAGATGTTGAGAGAGATAGAGAGAGATGTAGAGAGAGAGAGAGATACAGAGAGATGTAGAGAGAGAGAGAGATACAGAGAGATGTAGAGAGAGAGAGATACAGAGAGATGTAGAGAGATACAGAGAGATGTAGAGAGAGAGAGCGATACAGAGAGATGTAGAGAGATACAGAGAGATGTAGAGAGAGATACAGAGAGATGTAGACAGATTCAGAGAGATGTAGAGAGAGAGAGAGATACAGAGAGATGTAGAGAGAGAGAGAGATACAGAGAGATGTAGAGAGATACAGAGAGATGTAGAGAGAGAGAGCGATACAGAGAGATGTAGAGAGATACAGAGAGATGTAGAGAGAGATACAGAGAGATGTAGACAGATACAGAGAGATGTAGAGAGCGATACAGAGAGATGTAGAGAGAGAGATACAGAGAGATGTAGAGAGAGAGATACAGAGAGATGTAGAGAGATACAGAGAGATGTAGAGAGAGAGATACAGAGAGATGTAGAGAAATACAGAGAGATGTAGAGAGAGATACAGAGAGATGTAGAGAGAGAGATACAGAGAGATGTAGAGAGAGCTATACAGAGAGATGTAAAGAGAGAGAGATACAGAGAGATGTAGAGAGAGAGAGATACAGAGAGATGTAGAGAGAGGGAGATACAGAGAAATGTAGAGAGATACAGAGAAATGTATAGAGAGATACAGAGATATGTAGAGAGATACAGAGAAATGTAGAGAGAGATACAGAGATATGTAGAGAGAGATACAGAGAGATGTAGAGAGAGAGAGAGATGTAGAGAGAGAGAGCGAGAATTGTAGAGAGAGAAAGATACAGAGAGATGTAGATAGAGAGAGATACAGAGAGATGTAGAGAGAGTGAGAGAGAAATGTAGAGAGAGAGATACAGAGAGATGTAGAGAGATTGATACAGAGAAATGTAGAGACAGAGAGAGATACAGAGATATGTAGAGAGAGAGAGAGATACAGAGAGATGTGAGAGAGAGATACAGAGAGATGTAGAAAGAGAGAGATAGAGATGTAGAGAGAGAGATACAGAGAGATGTAGAGAGATATACAGAGAGATGTAGAGAGAGAGATACAGAGAGATGTAGATGGAGAGATACAGAGAGATGTAGAGAGAGATACAGAGAGATGTAGAGAGAGAGATACAGAAATATGTAGAGAGAGATGCAGAGAGATGTAGAGAGAGAGATGTAGAGAGAGAGATGTAGCGAGAGAGATACAGAGAGATATATAGAGAGATACAGAGAGATGTAGAGAGAGAGATACAGAGAGATGTAGAGAGAGAGATACAGAGAGATGTAGAAAGAGAGAGATAGAGATGTAGAGAGAGAGATACAGAGAGATGTAGAGAGAGAGATACAGAAGGATGTAGAGAGAGAGATACAGAGAGATGTAGAGAGAAAGATACAGAGATGTAGATGGAGAGATACAGAGAGATGTAGAGAGAGATACAGAGAGATGTAGAGAGAGAAATACAGAAATATGTAGAGAGATGCAGAGAGATGTAGAGAGAGAGATGCAGAGAGATGTAGAGAGAGAGATGTAGAGAGAGAGATACAGAGAGATATATAGAGAGAGATACAGAGAGATGTAGAAAGAGAGAGATAGAGATGTAGAGAGAGAGATACAGAGAGATGTAGAGAGAGATACAGAGAGATGTAGATGGAGAGATACAGAGAGATGTAGAGAGAGAGATACAGAAATATGTAGAGAGAGATGCAGAGAGATGTAGAGAGAGAGATGCAGGGAGATGTAGAGAGAGAGATGTAGAGAGAGAGATACACAGAAATATATAGAGAGAGATACAGAGAGATGTAGAGAGATACAGAGAGATATAGAGAGAGAGATACAGAGATGTAGAGAGAGAGATACAGAAATATGTAGAGAGAGATGCAGAGAGATGTAGAGAGAGAGATGTAGAGAGAGAGATGTAGAGAGAGAGATGTAGAGAGAGAGATGTAGAGAGAGAGATACAGAGAGATATATAGAGAGAGATACAGAGAGATGTAGAGAGAGAGATGTAGAGAGAGAGATACAGAGAGATATATATAGAGAGAGATACAGAGAGATGTAGAGAGATACAGAGAGATATAGAGAGAGAGATACAGAGAGATGTAGAGAGATACAGAGAGATGTAGAGAGCGATACAGAGAGATGTAGAGAGATATACACAGAGATGAAGAGAGAGATACAGAGAGATGTAGAGCGAGGGATACAGAGATGTAGAGAGAGAGATACAGAGAGATGTATAGAGAGAGAGAGAGATACAGAGAGATGTAGAGAGAGAGAGATACAGAGAGATGTAGAGAGATACAGAGATATGTAGAGAGAGAGAGATACAGAGAGATGTAGATAGAGAGAGAGATACAGAGAGAGAGAGATACAGAGAGATGTAGAGAGAGAGAGATACAGAGAGATGTAGAGAGAGAGATACAGAGAGATGTAGAGAGAGATACAGAGAGATGTAGAGAGAGAGATACAGAGAGATGTAGAGAGAGAGAGAGATACAGAGAGATGTAGAGAGAGATACAGAGCGATGTAGAGAGAGAGAGAGATACAGAGAGATGTAGAGAGAGAAAGCTATACAGAGAGATCTAGAGAGAGAGATACAGAGAGATGTAGAGAGATACAGAGAGATGTAGAGATAGAGATAGAGAGAGATGTAGAGAGAGAGATAGAAAGAGATGTAGAGAGAGATAGAAAGAGATGTAGAGAGAGAGATACAGAGATGTAGAGAGAGAGATGTAGAAAGAGAGAGAGATGCAAATATATATATATATGTATATATAAATAGAGAGAGAGAGAGAGAGATGTAGAGAGAGATACAGAGAGAGATATATAGAGAGAGAGATACAGAGAGATGTAGAGAGATACAGAGAAATGTAGAGAGAGAAATACAGAGAGATGTAGAGAGAGAGAGATACAGAGAGATGTAGAGAGATACAGAGGGATGTAGAGAGAGAGAGATACAGAGAGATGTAGAGAGAGAGAGATACAGAGAGATGTAGAGAGAGAGATACAGAGAGATGTAGAGCGAGAGAGAGATACAGAGGGATGTAGAGAGAGAGAGAGAGAGATACAGAGGGATGTAGAGAGAGATACAGAGAGATGTAGAGAGAGAGATACAGAGAGATGTAGAGAGAGAGATACAGAGAGATGTAGAGAGAGAGATACAGAGATGTAGAGAGAGATACAGAGAGATGTAGAGAGAGAGATACAGAGAGATATAGAGAGAGAGATACAGAGAGATATAGAGAGAGAGATACTGAGAGATGTAGAGAGATACAGAGAGATGTAGAGAGAGAGATACAGAGAGATGTAGAGAGAGAGATACAGAGCGATGTAGAGAGACAGAGAGATACAGAGAGATGTAGAGAGAAAGAGACATACAGAGAGATGTAGAGAGAGAGAGAGCTATACAGAGAGATGTAGAGAGAGAGATACAGAGAGAGATATAGAGAGAGAGATACAGAGAGATGTAGAGAGAGATACAGAGAGAGATATAGAGAGAGATACAGAGAGATGTAGAGAGAGAGATAGAAAGAGATGTAGAGAGAGATAGAAAGAGATGTAGAGAGAGAGATACAGATATGTAGAGAGAGAGAGATGTAGAAAGAGAGAGAGATACTGATAGAATTATTATGGAATATTCTATATGTGTTGTAAACATTTTTCAATAAATAGTAATGCTATAAATCAAGTCATGGGAAGATGGACTTTTTCCTGCACAGTCGACTCTTCAAGGGCGAAGGCGTTACGGACATTTCTACCAAATGTTATGACGAAGACTCCAGCAGATTTGAAAATACTGCTTTGTTTACCTTATAAAGAAATTATTATGCTTACTGGTGCAAATAATAATGCCGTTGTTTTGCTTATTGTGCAAATTCTTACGCAGGTGTTCCGATAAAAACAGACAGTGTTTTTATAACCTTCATGATGTTATTCGGTTGAGCTTATACAATTGTTCAAAACAGCAGAGACAGTTGTTTTTGCGTATGCAATTGTTTAAATCAGATTACCTTTGAATGTTTTGGTTATGTGCCGCTAAATGGAACGAAGAGTATTCCGCTCGTCAGAATGCACTGGGGACTAAGACGGCGTCACATGGCATTTTCCTTGCAAGTTGTAAGCAGAGTTTGTTGAAAGATGTTTTTCCTTTTTTAATTAAATATTACTAATAATGATTTAAAAGGTTTGAATCATTATTCCAACATTTGGTCCTTCGAGTAGCCGGGGTCAACAAACCGATAGGGAATCCAGACGCTGCAGTTTAATATCTGGAGTGACCGTGCACGGCGAGAATCCCTTTTCCAGGCTGGACTATTTCTCAGCAGCGCCTGTTTTCTAATCGGTTGACGACTATCCTCTTGGTAAGCATCTTTCGACATTTCTGCCGAGTCCGCGTGTGATGGCTGCATATTGTTGACGGGATCCAAAATGCGCGAAGGGCATCACACGCGAAGGCCTTATTTTGAGAAGTAAGGCTCGCATCCTGGGGATAGCGATTTTAAAACCCTGCGAATACTAGTCACTAGCAGGTGGACACGTTGTGTTCCATAAACGTCGACGGTGGTTGGTTATAAACGTCGACAGTGGTTGGTTGTGTGTGTAGTTGTTAAAAAAAAACCTAAAAAGATACACACAATTCCACTCAAAAAATGGGTGGTGCAAACAGTAAAACGGCTATTGACGACGATCCAAAGATGCGTCTGCCGTGTACAGATTGGATTGTTGAAAATCAAAGCGCTACAAGGGTTAAACACCTAAACTTATGGATAAATAAATATGGATTTGCTGGCCAGCTTAATATGCATAAGATATTGATACTGCAGGATAAAATACGTGCTAAGCATGGGGGAAATCTTAACAAAATGGAGCAGGAGGGATATAATGATACCTATTATTGGTTTATGATACATGGGTTAAATCAGTTGATAACGGTGGGACTGGAAACACAGAGGCTGTGTTATTCCACAGAAAAGAGGACGGCTAGCCCGGTGGGGAAGAAGTGTGTTGTTGTTGTTAAAAAGGAGGGCCCCCTCCGACAAATATGACCAGGTCGGGAGGGCCCGTGGGGGACATGGGGAGAAAACACTATCTCCCCAGGCCGGGGCGCCGCCAATGAGTGATGTGTTATTGAACAATATCCCATGATCGAAGTTGCTAATACTAATGTGGGCAAGGAGCAGGCTCCTACTAAATTTGGATGTTCGAATCCAAAAGCTGATGGTGGCCCGTTGTGTCATGACGGTCGTAATTTGAATTTGAGAGTGCATGAACTGATTGATCGGGTTACGGGGAAGTTTAAAACAAAAGTTAATTATACCGTGATCAGCAGAGCTAAGCAGAGGGATGGTGAGCCTTTTGCAGAATATCAAATCAGGATGACGGCTTGTTTTAAGGCCAACAGCGGCCTCGCTGAAGACCACGCGGTGGGCAGCATTTATCAGGAGCAGCTAAAAAATGGGTTGCATGCTCATTCAAATGTGTTGCATGCTCATTCAAATTATACTTATATATATTACATATATCGCTTGATTGCCTGGACAAAAAGGTCTCTAAAAACAAGGCAGGCCTGCTCAAAATGATTTGAATGAGGATTTTGAACATGAGGATGTTGAGCTAATTTTAAACCGGAGATCACATTCTTTGGGAATGAATTCAATTGGATTTTTTGTGTGATGCTGAAAGTTGTAAAATGGCAATTAAAATGGTTATTTCCAAGTCCTAGGCATACTTTGTTAATAGTACCTAAATGTACTGTCAATTTAATGGAATGAAATGGCTTATTGCGGATTATCTTGGTTTTATCCTGTCAACGGGAATGTTTTGGTTAACAGTCGAAAAGAAATACAAAACGACCAATTAAATGTTTAGCGGGGTTGCCAAACCTGCGTTTTTTGTCATACTCTAAACTGGTCAAATAATGCTTTGGCTGCAGGGGAGCGCGGCTGTCTTTGCTGCTGATTTGAATGCAAAAAAACATGTGGACCGCGTAGCGGCTGATTTGACGGTGTTAGGCATTCAGTATGCGCGCAGACCGCACGAGCGGCTAATTTTTTTGGACCCCTTCCGTGAAGACATTACAATAATTGGCCTTGGGGGTGCTGAAGCAAACTTGAGGGCAGAAATGGGTTTTGCTATGCTTGCAGCATATTGTAATTATGGGGTATTGCCAAAATATTGTGATATAGTTGGATATCGGGAGAGTAATTAATTTAGTCTTCTCTAAAAAGCGTTATAATTGTACACAGGAGGTGAAGCTTTGTGCTCAGAAATAAAAAGAGAGCACTTAGGAATGTCAACATTGATAAGCTGCTTCTGCAGCGAGCGTGAAGGTCACAGTCAGCGGGTAAGGGCGCGCTTCCGTTTAAACATTTCAGAATAAGAACAAAACATGGTCTGCAAGGGATGCAGAGTTCCGCGATTATCTTCGCATTTATTTTTGGGATTTAATCAGAAATGTCTTTCGAGGTGATAGAAAATCGGTTTGGCAAAGATTGATTTGGTAAAAGCTTTGGAATTAGGAATAATACTATTATTATTATTTTCTTTTTACTTTAATATAGGAGATTGGCTGGTTAAAGAAAAATGAATGGATTTTTTACAATATTATGGCATATTGGTTACAATTTGTGGGTCCTTTATTAAGCATTGAAAATTGTAATTAGGAAATGCCTAGTAAAAGGTGGATTTCTCTAATTTAATTATTGTAGATTTTTCTTGTGGTAACGGGGAGCTATAAGAAATGGCTCTTATCTTAAGTAAACATAGTATGGGGTGATTTGCAATTTATGTCTTAGGTATTAAGGGTTATTTGGTTGTTAAAGAAATCAGACATGAAATTAACAATGCGGAAATGAGAAATTTCATGGCATTCGTCCAAATTGTTAGGTAAATTTAACCTGGCTGGGGTAGATAAGATAATTGGTTAAGGATAGGCATAGTTTCCCTAGAAGAAACATGGAGCGTCTGTAGGTGCACAAAAGACTTTCCTTGTTTGACCTGAAGGGGGCGTATGCTTTGGTATAGGTCATATTGATGACTATTGGGACGTTATTACTGTCTATTGCTTTAGGGGCATACATATTAAGAATTTAGCCAAAACTTACTGCATTGCAATTATGGGGTTAATACACCTGAATGTTACGGTGATAACGATTGGCAATAACAAGCTTAGATAAAGGGGAATATCTACAACAAATTCAGGTGGGGCCTTTCATAGTGTGAAACGAGTGATGAAATAAAGTCTATGTTTTAAAAATAACATCTCCAAATTATAAAATATCAACCTTGGAGAAATGCTTTAAGTAGATGGGTTGACTAGAATGGGCAAAATTCGATAACATTGAAAGGGGGTGTAACTTAATCCAGAACATGGAGATAAAGTTTTTACAAACGGTTAAAATACTAAAAGGGGGTGTGTGTGTGTGTTTCAATGTGTCACAACTTTTCCGTTATTGCATTATTGGCGAATAGATAGTTAATCACAGCCACTCGCTGACTGAATGGGGTAAGGGGCGGTGGCAATTGAACAAATTTCTATTTTTAGATATGTGGCATGTGAATCTAATACATTAATTATCTAGTTTCTTCAGGCATCAATCTTGATGATTGGGGGAGCACTCTAAATTCCTTGATTATGAGTGCGAGCGTGGATGAGTGTCTGTCTTTTGTGTTTCAATTGGCTAGCCACCAAGATATATCAATATTCTAATATCAAGGTGGAATATTTCTGAAATCGCTGATAAGCCTTTCGAGGACGGCGGTGGCAGAGTAGGACAGAAACAAAAAAGAAAAGAATTTCGCCAAATGAAATTTTTGATTTCTGCAATGGGAAATTTTGGGAACCTGGGGGACTAAACAAAAACAAAATTCTTATCTAGGAGGGCTACCATTTTGAGTCATGGTAAATTTCATGCCTCAAAAAAGGGGGAGGTTATATATTCAATCTATATGCAGATATATGGCCAAAACACGGGCGATTCCCCCTTATGTCAAGCTACAAAAGCTACATATCCATTTCAAAGGATACACATGGATTTTATAGAATATGTGTGGTACATAACAGTCCTAAAACAGATTGGGGAAACCTTGTTGCAGAAACTGGTCTAGATTGGCAAGCTTGGATGACACACGTGTGCGAAAAACCATCAGGCCTTCGATAAAATTAACCCATACGGTGGGGCATTACAAATCATAATTCAGACTGACAAATTAACTTGTGGATCTTTGTCTGACGTTTTTCCTAAGTCCATGGGTAAGAAGGTCGTCAGAGATGGAAACACCCGGATCCGCCATAGTAAAATTAAAATCTGAGATGACCAGAGAATTCATTTCTGCAACGGGGAGTTCCCAAACGGGAGGCGGTAAGAAATAATTGGTTATTGTTGATGGAAAATGCAGCTATTATAAATCAAACCTGTATCAAACCTGTATAACATGTATGGGGGGCCGACCTCTCTTAAGAGTAGTACCCGCACAAATTACCCCTGATTGTGTAAAGGAGATAATGACAAAAGATGTAAGCCCAAAATGTATGAAATGGAATAATGTCTACCCAGTTACAACGGCAGCAAAGGACAAGCCTAACTTTTCAACACATGTCGCGTTTAATCATTCTACCTGCTTAGTCCTCACAGGGCACGGTCCGGCACTGGGAGCGATAAATGTGACGTGGTGTGCCCACGTCTTAAAACAGAAGGCACCCCTGATTCCACGTTCTGACCTATGGTGGTGGTGGGGTCAAAACAAATTATACGACTCCTGCCAAAATGACAGCAGGACTTTGTGCCTTGGTCTCACTGCTATTACCAGTGTCTGTTTTTCCATCTACAGTAGAGATACAATTGGAAATCCGGTATGATGGCGGGCCCCTCGCGACGGCGTCGCATGGAGAGAGGGTGATCCGACATACATTGATGCGATTGGCATCCACGAGGCGTACCAGATGAGTATAAGTTGGCTAATCAGATCGCAGCAGGTTGGGAGTATATTTTTCTTTTAATTACTCCAAACAAAAATGTTGATTGGATAAATTACCTGCATTACAATGTCCAAAAACTTGGAAATTATACTGAACAGGGATTTGTGGCGATAAAGGAACAACTGGCAGCCACTAGTCTGACGGCGTTCCAGGATCGTGCAGCGGTTGAAATGCTTCTTGAAGGAGCAGGGGGCGTATGCAACGTTTGAAAATGTTGCACTCAACAACACGCCCCCCACTGGGTCCCACACCAGGGCCAACAATGGCCTGCAGACCCTAAACCGCAAGATGAAAAAGCATCCTGGAGTAGAATAATGTCCGCTGACAGATTTGTGGCCTCACTAATAATGATTTGGCCTAATTTGTGGCCCTTTTTGCTACGATTTTGACATTATGTGGGTGTTGTATTATTCCCTGCTTAAGATCTTTGATGAGCCGACTTATAACCACTGCGATTGCCCCTACAAATTCCAAATTGCATGAATTATATCTCCTACTGATGCTGACACTAACAGTGAATTCCAGGAGCATGGTAATTACGAGGATGGATTGGACGAAAATGATCTTATTTTCTGCTTTTCAGACCTGCCGAACGAGTAGAGCCTAAGCGGGTAAAATTAAAACAGCCAACGGAAATATCCCTGTCTTTTTGATTTTGTCATAAAATGAATAACAAACATATAGTAAAAGGAGGGAATGATAGAATTATTATGGAATATTCTATATGTGTTGTAAACATTTTTCAATAAGTAGTAATGCTATAAATCAAGTCATGGGAAGATGGACTTTTTCCTGCACAGTCGACTCTTCAAGGGCGAAGGCGTTACGGACACTTCTACCAAATGTTATGACGAAGACTCCAGCAGATTTGAAAATACTGCTTTGTTTACCTTATAAAGAAATTATTATGCTTACTGGTGCAAATAATAATGCCGTTGTTTTGCTTATTGTGCAAATTCTTACGCAGGTGTTCCGATAAAAACAGACAGTGTTTTTATAACCTTCATGATGTTATTCGGTTGAGCTTATACAATTGTTCAAAACAGCAGAGACAGTTGTTTTTGCGTATGCAATTGTTTAAATCAGATTACCTTTGAATGTTTTGGTTATGTGCCGCTAAATGGAACGAAGAGTATTCCGCTCGTCAGAATGCACTGGGGACTAAGACGGCGTCACATGGCATTTTCCTTGCAAGTTGTAAGCAGAGTTTGTTGAAAGATGTTTTTCCTTTTTTAATTAAATATTACTAATAATGATTTAAAAGGTTTGAATCATTATTCCAACAGATACAAATATATATATATATATATATATATATATATATATATATATATATATAGAGAGAGAGAGAGAGAGAGAGAGAGAGAGATGTAGAGAGAGAGATACAGAGAGATATATATAGAGAGAGATACAGAGAGATGTAGAGAGATACAGAGAAATGTAGAGAGAGAAATACAGAGAGATGTAGAGAGAGAGATACAGAGAGATGTAGAGAGATACAGAGGGATGTAGAGAGAGAGATACAGAGAGATGAGATACAGAAAAATGTAGAGAGAGAGATACAGAGAGATGTAGAGAGAGATACAGAGAGATGTAGAGAGAGAGAGATACAGAGAGATGTAGAGAGAGAGATACAGAGAGATGTAGAGAGAGAGATACAGAGAAATGTAGAGAGAGATACAGAGAAATGTAGAGAGAGAGAGATACAGAGATATGTAGAGAGAGAGATACAGAGAGATGTAGAGAGAGAGAGATACAGAGATTTGTAGAGAGAGAGAGAGAGATACAGAGAGATGTAGAGAGAGAGAGATGTAGAGAGAGAGATACAGAGAAATGTAGAGAGAGAGATACAGAGAAATGTAGAGAGAGAGAGAGATACAGAGATATGTAGAGCGAGAGAGATACAGAGAGATGTAGAGAGAGAGAGATACAGAGATATGTAGAGAGAGAGAGAGATACAGAGAGATGTAGAGAGAGATACAGAGAAATGTAGAGAGAGATACAGAGATATGTAGAGAGAGAGAGTTACAGAGAGATGTAGAGAGAGAGAGATACAGAGAGATGTAGAGAGAGAGATACAGAGAGATCTAGAGAGAGAGATACAGAGATATGTAGAGAGAGAGAGTTACAGAGAGATGTAGAGAGAGAGAGAGATACAGAGAGATGTAGAGAGAGAGATACAGAGAGATCTAGAGAGAGAGATACAGAGAGATCTAGAGAGAGAGATACAGAGATATGTAGAGAGAGAGAGTTACAGAGAGATGTAGAGAGAGAGAGAGATACAGAGAGATGTAGAGAGAGAGATACAGAGAGATCTAGAGAGAGAGATACAGAGAGAGAGAGAGATGAAGAGAGAGAGATAGAGATGTAGAGAGAGAGAGATAGAGAGACATGTAGAGAGAGAGGGATACAGAGAGATGTAGAGAGAGATACAGAGAGATGTAGAGAGAGAGCTACAGAGAGATGTAGAGAGAGAGAGAGATAGAGAGAGATGTAGAGAGAGATAGAGATGTAGAGAGAGAGAGAGAGAGAGATACAGAGAGATGTAGAGAGAGAGAGAGAGAGAGAGATACAGAGAGATGTAGAGAGAGAGATACAGAGAGATGTAGAGAGAGATACAGAGAGATGTAGAGAGAGAGCTACAGAGAGATGTAGAGAGAGAGAGAGAGATACAGAGAGATGTAGAGAGAGATAGAGATGTAGAGAGAGAGAGAGAGAGATACAGAGAGATGGAGAGAGAGATACAGAGAGATGTAGAGAGAGAGATACAGATAGATGTAGAGAGAGATGTAGAGAGAGAGATACAGAGATATGTAGAGAGAGAGATGCAAAGAGATGTAGAGAGAGATACAGAGATGTAGAGAGAGAGATACAGAGAGATGTAGAGAGAGATACAGAGAGATGTAGAGAGAGAGAGATACAGAGAGATGTAGAGAGAGAGATACAGAGAGATGTAGAGAGAGAGATACAGAGAAATGTAGAGAGAGAGATACAGAGAGATGTAGAGAGAGAGAGATACAGAGCGATGTAGAGAGAGAGATACAGAGAGATGTAGAGAGAGAGATACAGAGAGATGTAGAGAGAGAGATACAGAGAGATGTAGAGAGAGATACAGAGAGATGTAGAGAGAGAGAGATACAGAGAGATGTAGAGAGAGAGATACAGAGAGATGTAGAGAGAGAGATACAGAGAGATGTAAAGAGAGAGATACAGAGAGATGTAGATGGAGAGATACAGAGAGATGTAGATGGAGATACAGAGAGAGATACAGAGAGATGTAGAGAGAGAGATACAGCGATATGTAGAGAGAGATACAGAGAGATGTAGAGAGAGATATGTAGAGAGAGATTCAGAGAGATGTAGAGAGAGAGAGAATACAGAGAGATGTAGAGAGAGAGATGCAGAGAGATGTAGAGAGAGAGATACAGAGAGATGTAGAGAGAGAGATACAGAGAGATGTAGAGAGAGAGATACAGAGAGATGTAGAGAGAGAGATACAGAGAGATGTAGAGAGAGATACAGAGAGATGTAGAGAGAGATACAGAGAGTTGTAGAGAGAGAGATACAGAGAGATGTAGAGAGACAGAGATACAGAGATGTAGAGAGATACAGAGAGATGTAGAGAGAGATACAGAGAGATGTAGAGAGAGAGATACAGAGAGATGTAGAGAGAGATATACAGAGAGATGTAGAGAGACAGAGATACAGAGATGTAGAGAGATACAGAGAGATGTAGAGAGAGAGATACAGAGAGATGTAAGAGAGATACAGAGAGATGTAGAGAGAGAGATACAGAGAGATGTAGAGAGAGATACAGAGAGATGTAGAGAGAGAGATACAGAGATATGTAGAGAGAGAGATACAGAGAGATGTAGAGAGAGAGATACAGAGAGATGTAGAGAGAGAGATACAGAGAGATGTAGAGAGAGAGATAGAGAGAGATGTAGAGAGAGAGATACAGAGAGATGTAGAGAGAGAGATACAGAGAGATGTAGAGAGAGAGATACAGAGAGATGTAGAGAGAGAGATACAGAGAGATGTAGAGAGAGAGATACAGAGAGATGTAGAGAGAGAGATAGAGAGATGTAGATGGATTGATACAGAGAGATGTAGATGGAGAGATACAGAGAGATGTAGAGAGAGATACAGAGAGATGTAGAGAGAGATACAGAGATATGTAGAGAGAGATGCAGAGAGATGTAGAGAGAGAGATACAGAGAGATGTAGAGAGAGAGATACAGAGAGATGTAGAGAGAGATACAGAGAGATGTAGAGAGAGAGATACAGAGAGATGTAGAGAGAGAGATACAGAGAGATATAGAGAGAGATACAGAGAGATGTAGAGAGATACAGAGAGATGTAGAGAGAGATACAGAGAGATGTAGAGAGAGATATACAGAAAGATGTAGAGAGAGATATACAGAGCGATGTAGAGAGAGATACAGAGAGATGTAGAGAGTGGGATACAGAGATGTAGAGAGAGAGATACAGAGGGATGGAGAGAGAGAGAGAGAGATGTAGAGAGAGAGATGCAGAGAGATGTAGAGAGAAAGATAAAGAGAGATGTAGAGAGAGATATACAGAGAGATGTAGAGAGAGAGATACAGAGAGATGTAGAGAGACCGAGATAAAGAGATGTAGAGAGATACAGAGAGATTTAGAGAGAGATACAGAGAGATGTAGAGAGAGAGATACAGAGAGCTGTAGAGAGAGATATACAGAGAGATGTAGAGAGAGATACAGAGAGATGTAGAGAGAGAGAGATACAGAGAGATGTAGAGAGAGAGATACAGAGAGATGTAGAGGGAGAGATACAGAGAGATGTAGAGAGAGAGATACAGAGAGATGTAGAGAGAGATACAGAGAGATGTAGAGAGAGATACAGAGAGATGTAGAGAGAGAGATACAGAGAGATGTAGAGAGAGATACAGAGAGATGTAGAGAGAGATACAGAGAGATGTAGAGAGAGAGATACAGAGAGATGTAGAGAGAGATTTGCGATTTAGACTTAAGTATTAAGAATCATCCAAATTATTAATGATATCAAACATGAAGACAATACAGAAATGGCATTGATCCAAATTATTAATATCAAACATGAAGAAAACAATGCAGAAATGGCATTGATCCAAATTATTAGGTAAATTGTACCTGACAAGTTTAGATAAAATAATTATTTTATGATAGGTATGATTTCCCTAGGATAGAATAAACATCATCATATGTTCAGTGCACAGAATATATATCTTGTTTTGCCCATCAGCAGATGAAATATGCTTTAGCGTGAGTCTTATTAATGACTATTAGAATATCACGGATTGCATTAGCATCTAACAATTGATGTCAACCAAGTGACGTTAACCTATTTCTTTTGAGAATGATTAGTGCTGACAGGACAGCAAAAGGAGATGAGCTGCCAAGAAGCCCAGACTTGGGATGGCAGTCTTCACCAGTGATGAAAATTGCAGACCACTGATGTCTGATTATGAATGAGTGTGAGCGTGAATGGTTGTTTGTCTTTTTGTGTTTTTGATTGTCTGACCACCAAGATATAATCAATCAATCAGATATCAAGGTGGAAAATGATTTAGAAATTTGAAATCAATTTCTGAAAACGCCAATAAGCCTTCCTCCATGGATGGCGATAAAAAATTATGCAAAATTGTTTAAGTCCAATGAAATTTTTGATGAAAATGCAGCAGCAGTACTCCAAATGTGAAACTTGAAGTGGAGGAACAAATCTGCTATGCAAAATTTGGGAGCACTGAGAAAAACAAAAAACAAAGACAGTGCATGATTTGAAATTCCAAAGTACCATTGATTTATAGCAATAATGGCATCCAAATTGTGCTAACAGAATAATTGACTGAATTGACAAAAGGTTCCATATTTCGTTATGAAATTATTGCGCCTACATAATGAGGTCAACCGGACAACAATATATGGAAATCCTATTTAGTAGACAATACCATTATTCACTACACGATTGGAGCCGGATGATGAGGCTAATCTGGCTATCTGCATAAAAGAAAAAAACTTTAGAGAAACGCATTGAATTTGGGTTAGCAGAAGAAGACTGTGCTTCTCAACAGGAAACATGGAGAAGACGCACGAGCAAGCCAAAATGAGAACGTACGTACAAGTGTTGCTGACCAACCAGCAGACATGAAAATAGCGTACTGTTAGAAGGTTCTCTCAGTTGAAATGTTTGAGGAGACAGGTAACAAACTTTTTGACGTGATCAGACGTAATGGCAAGCACTCCAATATTTATTGGAAAGATTATTGCTCGGGGAGCAATGCCATTAACCATAAGGAACTTTTTATATCGGTTTTATTGTCTCCATAAAAAAGAGGTGAAAGCGTTTCAATTGAGACCAAACCTTACAGATTTTTAAAGTAAACAATTAGAGAGAAAAGAGAAACTACGATGGATAGAAATGTAACTTGATTTTAATTTTATGCCTGACTATTGAAAAATATTGATTAAGAAAGTTTCTTAGGAGATGATTGGCAAACTCCAAAGACAATGGAATGTTACATTTGATAAAAAGACTACTAGTTTGGGGTATTTTGAATTTCAAACAACTGAGTTAAATATGCAACGCGACACACATTATTTAATGAATTGGGACTTGATTAGTATGCATTTTATAAGTAATGGGCTTGATTGCTCTAAAGGACACAGTTATGCTAAAAATATTAACCCTGACAAACAAGAGGTGGTTACATTTTAGTGGGTTCAATTATTTTCAGAATTATAAATGTGCACATTTGTTTCTGGATATTAATTGATGTGAATGTAACTGTTGCAGAGAGCCGGAAAGCTGTTTTCCTGAGGAGAAGGCAGCCTGGTTTGCTTTTTGTATTTTTCCTATTTTTAGTATGATTAGTTAATTTGTGTAATTGCAGGAGAGGAAAAAACAAATATAGTTCTTGATCTTAACAAAGAAGCAGTGATCAAAATAGAATACCAGCTAGCATATTTAATTTTGACTGATAAGGCATTTAAATTTTCACAAACTATAGTGATGGAATAAGTAAGATTGTTGTGATTTTTGTTTATTGGGGTAATAAGCCCAACCTAATAGCTGTCTGCAGATGTTGAGCAAGCGCTGAAGACAACGACGGAATACAGCAGCTAAAGAAGCAGCGCAAACACTTACTGCACAGTATGCACAGCAACAAGGGCCGAGCCGATCTCAAAAACAGTATTAATTGATATGCAAAACATTCCACCACAGAAGGAAAAGATGCATTGATACAGAAAGGCACAGAACAGTCTGCAGACGAACTGTACACAGCTAAAGGCCTACCGTGCCTACCAAAAATGTATTCCAAAATTGAGCCATGGAAGGAGCCATGTCTCAACAGGGGGAATGATGGACATGGTCCAGCGTGTGTTCCATGTGCCTACAGGTCTAAATACCTACTTTAAAACTTTTTTGTAGGAACTGTTTAATTTGTTACAGACATAATGTGCAAGGTAACCTCAGGCCCAAACGAGGGCAACGTCCAAAAGGTACCTACCTATTTGAAATAAACACCTAGGAATGAGTCTAAAAAAACCACTGCTCGTACCATCCGCAGAGCGTGGGACTGGTAGAGCAAACAAATGTTACGATAAAACCAAGACTTGGGAAGGCCATGGGGGAGATAAAGAAGCCATGGCCAGAACGCCTAACACTGGTCAAAACGTACGAAGATAGTACCAACTAGCTTGGAATTACCACCTTTTTAGATAGTTCATGGAAGACCATTCCAACTTCCTCTATGGGAAGGTGAACCATGACAAGAGACTAAGGGCGAGGCAGATCTACTCACAGAGTTGATGGTAAAAGGTTTAGAGAGAAACTTATCCAAAGAACATGTAAGCTGCCATGATCCCTTTTTGTCTACCTTACAGGAGGTGGTGAAGCCAGGTGACTGGATCCTGATCCGAGTCATAAAAAGGAAGTCCTGGTTCTCTCCACGATGGGAAGACCCATTCGTGGCCCAACCTACCAATCTCCACAGCAGCAAAGATCGCTTAAAAGTCAAAGTGGATTCACCAATCCCAGCTCAAGGTAGTTCGAGACACAGGTGACTGAGTAGACTGGAAGTCGGACGGTGTAAAAAAACTTTGTCCGTGAAAAACTCATCTGACGTCTACTCACCTGCCACGAGCACACCTCATTTAACCTTGACCTCGCATAGACTTTGCACCTCTACACAGAAGCCGCAGTGAAAGCTGTTGCCACCCACATCACAGTGACTGCACTGTCAGTGACAGCCTGGGCGTGTCTGAACTCCCCGCCCATAGAGACTCAAGCTGGAAAAAAATATTGTGACATACTCCTATCACAGAGGAGAGTGAAGTGGTATGAAAAGAACAATCTGGAGAAGTACTATGAAGAAGATGTGTGGTATAATTTCATGGTGTTCCAGAAGAAACTGATTGTTGCGAATGAAAGTTATGTGTGTAGTCGTATACCCATTTCCACAGGTATCCCGACATCCTGAATTCACTGGGTCTAGACGTCACTTAAATCAGCAGTTGTGCAGATTGTCTGAGATGCATTCCTTTTAAGGGGAGTGAACATAACAGTAAGCGATAAGAGATCAAAATCAGTGCAAAATCAGTCCAATTCAAACCATGTGATTCAATCTGGGGTAGTGATGTTCCTGGTGACCATAAGTTGTGGTCCACCCCTCCCAGAAAATTATACTGTCTACTTTCCCAACTTGGATTGGATAAAAGTTATGCTTCGTGTAAAGACCTTGAACTGTTACATGAGTGTTCACAAACCAAACTGTCCAGGCCCTACAGGGTATAGCAGATGATTTGATAGCCCTTAGGGATGTTGCAGGACCAGATGGTCTTGGATTTGATAACAGCCAAGGATGGAGGTGTGTGTGCCATAGTCGGAGAACACTTGCACTTTCAACCCAGATGAAACCGGTGACGAAGGTAACATTACTCGTGCTATAGCTGAAATGAAAGCCTTAGGCATCACCATGGCCCAGGATCACTCAGCCGTAGGTGCATCATTGTGGTCGTGGTTAATAATATGGTTCTCAATTCTGTTTAAATTTGCAACCCCCTTACTTGCAGTTTTGTTACTATTCTGTATTTTTTCTGTGTGTAATCCCCTGCATGAAAGTTATAATTCGAAACACTATCCAGCACACGCTGGTAGCTTACAAGTGATTTTATTATTTTCCATACCCCTTGATGAGTACCTGCTGATGATATTTGTATTCTTGAACCTGGATAGGAGGGATATAAATTGTGTGTTTAATGAAAATTCTTTCAAAGTAACTACAGGGGGGAATGTGGAATATGGAATGTATTCTTATACTTGTATTAGTCAATTGGGTTATTTAGTGTAGTCACTAGAATAGAATTTTGCAGTCTAGTGGAAATTTCCGTTCATGACGCCAATGAGTTAGGGGCGTGTCATCTACCATGACTCGTCCATTTCTTTTCTGTTGTTTCCCGCCTAAAGTTTGTATCAACACCCGTTTCTATGTCACTTGATCTTTGTCAATAAAGCTAGCTGATCTGTGGGAGGCAGGCAGGGATTCAAACTGGTCAGGCTGGAGGATAGACACATTTCCTGGCGCTGACCAACCTGACCCCCTCCTTCAGCTGAAGTTAGGAAAAACTCATCATGGCTGT
This sequence comes from Stigmatopora argus, assembly GCF_051989625.1. NCBI lineage: Eukaryota > Metazoa > Chordata > Actinopteri > Syngnathiformes > Syngnathidae > Stigmatopora > Stigmatopora argus. The sequence continues at coordinate 2,218,799 of NC_135400.1, forward strand.
CTCTGTGTGCTTCCTCTAATTTGAAGTTATTGAATGTATATGGATTAGATCTGACACCTCTCTTCTGGGACAAGAAGCCTGCAACGCAAACCATGAAGAAACAGCATGGACACTCCTGTGCATGAGGAAGAAAGTGTGGGTTATAAAAGGTTGAAGATTGGCTCAGAAGATCGTAAATGGTTGTGTAACATGCAGAAAGACCAATGCCAAAAAATGCCAACATATCATGAGTGGCCTTCCATCCGAACAAATAACACTAGCCATACCATTTAAATACGCAACAGTGGATCGGTTTGGCCCTAACGAAGTGAAGGATGAGGTGAAGAAGAAATCAAGACTCAAAGTAAGGGGTCTAGACTTCTGCTGCCTGGCATTCTGAGCTCTACACACAGACATCGTAAAAGACCTGTCATCTGAGGGTTTCCTGTTGGCCTACAAGAGATTCACAGCGTTGAGGGGACATCCAAAGAAAATATGGTCAGACCCAGGAAAAAACTTTGTGGGCACCAGGCCTGCCCTCAAAGAACTATATACCTTCCTGAGGAAGCTGGAAACATCCAAAATTGAGGATGAAGCCTCCACCCTGCTGACTTCCCTCACCGAAATGGAGCAGCCAAGGCAGCTGTACGCACAGTGAAACGCGCTCTGCACAACCTTGGAGGAGACGGGTGCTTCACATGGAGTGAGTTCCAAACATTCCTCTATATGGCTGCTAACCTGCCTAACGAAAGACCCATTGATGCCAGAACTCAAAGCCGCTAGGTGTGTAGATTACCTCAGCCCAAACACTCTCCTGCTGGGAAGAACAGGACCCATGGGAGATGTAGGAAGCTTTGACTTTCAAGGATACCCATACAAAATACTAAGAGCCATTCAGACTGAAGTTGACCGGTTTTGGAAGAAGTGGAGTCAACTGGCGGGACCCAATTTGTTCATCCGAAGCAAGTGGCACAAAAGAAACAGGAATTTAGCCATAGGAGATAACGTCTGGCTGGCCGACTAAAATGCTTTGAGGGGCCAGTATAAATTTGGACGAGTCTCTGGGTTCAAGAACTGAGATGTCAAGTGGGAGGTGTCAAGTCAACTAAGTGAAAGACACGCCTTCCCCCTCCAGATCAAAGGGGGCAGAAAGCCTGCCCCCTTCCAGACCAACAGGGGGCAGAAAAACCCCAATCAGGCGAAACTCTACACTTCCTGCCTGAGGTCACAGACAGGAGCTCAAGAGCCTAGTGAATCACGAACAGACCAGAAGACTGGCAAGACACCCTTCAGTTCCGTGGGTTGATTGGGAAGAATGGCCTCCCTGATTGGAAGCCGAGTGGTATTCTATTGTTGGACTTCTGAGCTCATCGTCGATTGACAATAATTAACACCACCAGGACACGCTAGGCCGCAATTCGATGATCGAGTTTGTGGTCATGTCATCGTAATTGCGGCCACATGTCTTGGACACTCGGGAAAACAGAGGGGTGGAGCAATCAACCGACCTCCATCTGGTGGTGAGTTGGCGCCGATGGTGAGACAGATGCAGGTGCGACTGGGAACGCCTGGCAGAGTTTCCTGTAAGAAGGAGTTTAAATTCCCACCTTCGACAGTGTTTCTCGCATAGCCGGGAAGAAGCAGGGACATTCAGTACGAGTGGACCATGTTCCGAGCCTCTATTGCTGAGGTGGCAGACCGGAGCTGCGCCCACAGGGTGGTCAGTGCATGTCGTGGTGGCAACACCAGAATCCACCGGTGGAAACCGGCGGTACGGGAAGGGACGCCGTCAGGCTGAAAAAGGAGTTCTAGTGGGCCTTTTTGGCCCACAGGACTCCGGAGGCAGCTGATGGGCACCGGGTGTCCAAGCCGAGGCAAAAACACTGGGTATCTTCAAGGAAATGTTGGTACACCATCCAACGTCTCAGGAGGGGAAAGCAGTGCACCATCAACACACTGTATAGTGGGTATTGGGCGCTGCTGACCTTGACAATGTTGTGAATCGGTGGGCCGAATACTTTGAAGACCTACTCAATTCCACTGACACGCCTTCCCATGAGGAAGCAGAACCGGTGTACTCTAGGGCGGATTCTCTGTGGTGGTGGTTCCCCTTTTTAAAAGGGGGTACCAGAGGGTGTGTTCCAATTATCCTCAGCCTCAGAAGGTCTATTCTGAGTTAGTGGAGAGGAGGGTCCACTGGGAGGTCAAATCTTGGATTTAGGAGGAGCAGTGTGTTTTTCGTTCTGCCCGTGGAACAGTGGATCAGCTCTACACCTTCAGCAGGGTCCTCGGGGAGCATGGGAGTTCGCCCAACCAGTCTACATGTGCTTTGTGAACTTGGAGAAGGCGTTCCACTGTGTCCTCTGGGGAGTCTTGCGGGGGGTTCCGGAACCCCTAATAGGCGAAGTCTGGTTCATCCATGACCGGTATCAAAGTCTGGTCCTCATAGGGGTTGGACGCCGCCAGAGCTGCCCTATGTTACCGATTCTGTTCATAACTTTTATGGACAAAATATCAAGGCGCAGTTTGGTGGCCTCAGAATTGCATCCCTGCTTTTTGCCGATTATGTGTTTGTGTTGGCTTCATCAAGCCGTGATCTCTAACTCTCACTGAAACAATTCGCAACCAAGTGTGAAGCGGTTGGGATGATAATCAGCACTTCCAAATCTGAGACCATGGTCTTCAGTCGGAAAAAGGTGGTATGCCCTCTCTGGGTCAGGGAACAGGTCCTTTCCCATGTGAAGGAGTTTAAGTATCTTGGGGTCTTGCTCACGAGTGAGGGAAGAATGGAGTGGGAGATTCACAGGCAGAAGAAGGAGCTGAGCGGTGGATCTACGTTCCCACCTTCATCTTTGGTAACAATCTGAGGGTTGTGACCGAAAAGAACAAGATCCCGGATACAAGTGGCTGAAATGAGTTTCCTCTGCAGGGTGTCCAGAGTCTCCCTCAGAGATAAGGTGTGAAGCTCAGTCATCCAGGCGGGGCTCGGAGTAGAGCCGCTGCTCCTCCGGACCAAGAGGAGTCAGATGAGTTGGCTCAGGCATCTGATCAGGATGCCAACTGGATGCCTCCCTCGAGATGTGTTCCGGGCATGTCCCACCGGGAGGAGGCCACTGGGCCAACCTCGGTCACACTGGAGAGACTATGTCTCCCGGCTGGCTCGGGAACGCCCTAGGATCCTCCCGGAAAAGCTGGATGAAGTGGCTGGGGAGAGGGAAGTATGGGCTTCCTTACTAAAGCTGCTGCCCCCGCAACCTGAACTCAGAAAAAGCCGAGGAAGATGAGATGACATAGTATTGTGGAATTATGTCTAATACATACAATTATACATTAGAGTGCATGGCCAATGATTGAACCTAGTCATGTAATCACCAGTAGATCTTGAATAACATCCTGTGTCTGACTGAACAGGACCTGCCAAAAGATCTCAGATGACGTGTTTTTGCCGAAACGATGTTGAAAGAGTCCAGATGCATCCTGTTTTTGCTGCTCCCGTGTTGTGCTGAGCCTGCATAAAATTGCAAGATTTAAATAAAGAGTCAGAAATTATCTCCTGTCTAATCCAGCGTGTCGGGGTCCATTTTGTTCCAGCTGCGATAATTGATAACTGTCATATTTACATATTAAGAGATTATAATCGAACTATTACGAGGTTAAAATTGAAATATGAAATCATAGATTTTACTACAACAAGATTCTCATCTCATTTTCTGACCCGCTTTATCCTCATTAGGGTCGTGGGGGGTGTAAGAGCCTATCCCAGCTGACTGAGGCGGGGGAAACCCTGAATTGGTGGCCAGCCGATCGCAGGGCACAAGGGGATGGACAACCATGCACACTCACACCCATACCTAGGGGCAATTTAGAGTGTCCTATCAGCCTACCATGCATGTTTTTGAAATGTGGGAGGAAACCGGAGTACTTGAAGGAAACCCATGTAGGCCCGGGGAGAACATGCAAACTGTACACAGGTGGACCTGACCTGGATTTGAACCCAGGATCCCAGAGCTGTGAGGCCAACGCGCTAACTACTCGCGCCACCGGGCTACATTATCTGCGATATTCGAGGGATTACTGAACTCGCCTGACTAAGTGTGGGTTGGAAACATGTCAGGTAAAAAAAACGACCCACAAAACACCATTGTCTGTTATAAACGAATCAGTCAAAAGATAGGATTTGTTCTTATTTTTTAAAGCATGCTGGTCGAATTTGATGAAGGCTGGCTTTTCTCTGAAGCCAGCCAGCCGCTTACCTACTCATGCGATCCGTGTGAACCCTTGCATTTTCAGTCCATTTTTGCATAAGAACCTCCGGCACCCTCTTCCAAAAAACTCTGGGGGCATTGGCTGCTGGATCACCGGGAGCATGGGCTGCCGGACTGTCGACCGACTGGCTGAGAAATTAAACTTCCACTTCGTCCTCCCCGCCATTCAACCGTCAAATAGCTGTCCAGAGAGCTGAATATTTGGATAAGTGCCGGGACGTTAAACTCACTGCCAGGACTTAAATTGAATCTCAACTTCCACGTTGCTCTGCCTTGACGCCCCGCCATTCTCTCGGGCCAAAGTGCTCTTTTTTTTGGACAAGGCCGATGGCGTCCGCTGTAAAGTGATTGCACTTGGAAATATTTCTGGGACATTCCACCGTTGCTCCGCTACCATGAGGCTCCTAGAGTCCGCTGAGTGAGCTCTATTTTCGGTTTAGGACCATGGCGCCCGCCGTAACATCGCCCGGAGCTTGCTGTTAGGATTGGCTTGGTATTGTTATTTCATTGTTTTCTTCGTGTGTTCTTATGTTAATTCCCCTACTCTAGTTTGTCCCTCCTGAGTTGCCGTTCCTCTCACGCAGCTGTGCGTCATTTATAATTAGTTCCTGTTTTGTCTATTTAAACCCCACAAATTGTTATTTCCATGTGTCCTTGTCTCGACGTCAACGACAGACGTGACACTTGCATTTCTCCCTCAAAAAATGCTCTCTGTCGTCCAATTCGCGAGCAAGTTTTATTTTAAAAGAAGCGCCACGGCATAATGTCGCACGGGGTTCACATGTATGATAACCCACCCTCACAGGGGATCTCGGCCGCTCAGAAATCTCTATTTTCGGATAAAAATGATGCCCACCACCCATTGCCCGCTGTTGGAATAATGATTCAAACCTTTTAAATCATTATTAGTAATATTTAATTAAAAAAGGAAAAACATCTTTCAACATAGCTGCTTACAACTTCGAAGGAGATGCCTTGTGACGCCGTCTCAGTCCACAGTGCATTCTGAATTGCAGTAACTGAATCATTGTATTTAATCGTGACATTCGAAAAACATGGTTATGTAATCAGTACAATAACACTCGATGGTTTAGAAAAACAACAGTGTGAGGAATGCACTATAAGGTCAACAAAGTAGTATTATAATGTAAGCAAAGCCGTATTTTCAAATCTGCTGTTGGAGTCTTCGTCATAACATTTGGTAGAAGTGTCCGTAACGCCGTGACCTCTTTTCCTTCGCCCTTGAGGAGTCGACTGTGCAGGAAAAAAGTCCATCTTCCCATGACTTGATTTATAGCCTTACTACTTATTGAAAAATGCTTACAACACATAGAATATTCCATAATAATTCTAACACCCGCCATTTTTTTCCTCGGTGCCGAGTCGAGTGACAGTCCTCTGTCTTCCGCCATTTTCTTAATGGCAAGCGGAAGACAGGGGAGCGGCGTCCGCTTGCAAGTTTCAGTGTGGATTTTCACATTTTTATGAACTTTTCTTTTTCTCCTCAGAAAAAAAATCTGCGATGTAGTGAAGCCGTGAAGTGAAGAAGGATCACAGTATCGGCTCAACCGATTATCGATCGATTACTAGTATGGATGTGGAAACATGTACGTATGGTAGAAATAATCGTGCTGATCCTACTTGGTGGTCTTTCGATTATTATGTTTGGTCTATTATCCATGCAATTTGAGGGAATACTGTACACACTTATGCATTTGATTCGTTGAAAACATGTCAAGAGAAGAAATGTTAAGAACCAACTCTAAATCTAAATTCAATAGAACTTTTAACATGCAAATGATCTCATCTCATCTCATTTTCTGAACCGCTTCATCCTCCTATCCCAGGTGACTCCGGGCCAAAGGCGGGGGACACCCTTAATCGGTGGCCAGCCGATCGCAGGTAAATGATCCTAAACTTAAAAATATAATACACTCGTACATTCAACGTTTGCACTGACAGAATCGTTAAGCTTCTGGTGACTCCGGGCCAAAGGCAGGGGACACCCTTAATCGGTGGCCAGCCGATCGCAGGCAAATGATCCTAAACTTAAAAATATAATACACTCATACATTCAACGTTTGCACTGACAGAATCGTTAAGCTTACCTCTTTGATGATGTCACCGATATGCAGCAATCCTTGTTGAGCTATCATCCCTCCATGGAGAATGCGTGCTATTACCAGTTCGCCTCCCTCTACCTTGAATGTCACACCCTGAAATATATGATTCATTTAACTATACACTTTCATCTTTGTTAAATATCCCATTTAGCAAAATAGGAGTCACTGCACAGTGTGATCAGGTCGAGAGCCACCTTACGATGGATAAGTGCTTAAATTTATAATCATTTAGCCAATACCTCATGTCATCCAAAATAACCAAACAAATCCAATATATCTCAGAAGTAGATGAAGCTGCTTTTGCCAGATATTTTGAAATGCCAGGTCTATTTGAGCTAATCAAATGCAAGTATCTCAGGTTGCTTCACCTACTCATCATTGGCTACCGACAGTACTATGTGCAACAATGGACTAAAATCGCTTTAGTTCACTCACGTAGTGAAACTGGTTTTGTGTGTCTCTCAGATGGAACAAGTACAGAGAAGGCGATGTATCGAAATAGTACAGTAAAGGCTTAATAATACTCCCATGACTGCAATGGTGCACTGGGTGAATAGAAGTAAAAGAGAAGATGAAAAAAACATAAAAGAGGTTTTTTTTTGCAGCTGTGTGTTAGATTTTTTCCGCCTATCCTTTTATCTGCTTAAACATGGAAAATGAGAATTTGAATTGAATTGAACTTTTATTGTCATTATACAAGTATAATGAGATTTAAAGCTTTCACCACGTAGTGCACAAATAAATAATCAAAAAGAATTAAATAAGTTGCTCCTTCCTGAGCACTCTCAGGAAATGTAGCCTCTGCTGCGCCTTCTTAACGAGTGCTTGGGTGTTTGCCGACCACGTGAGATCACCAGAAATGTGAACCCCTAGCAATTTGAAAGTCTTCACTCGCTACACACATTCGCCGTTGATATACAGGGGGGCAGCCTTGTGCCGTCAGAAGTCCAGGATGAGATCTCTGGTTTTGGAGACGTTCAGCGCCAAGTTGTTGAGAGCGCACCACTTGCTGAGTCTGAGGACCTAATCTGTGTAGGCCATCTCATTCTCCTCGTTGATCATCTCCACCACCGTTGACTTGTCCGCAAGTTTCACAAAGATGTTCTCAGAGTGCCTGGTTCTGCAAGTGTGTGTGCAGAGCAAGTACTCAGCACACAGCTTTGGGGCGAGCCGGTGCTGAGCGTTCGGGCAGATGAGAGGTGGTGACCCAGCTTCACGTTCTGGGGTCGGTTGACCAGAAATACCTTATTCCAGGAGCATGTTGAATGTTGGTTGGGGGTTAGGTGATAAGAATGTCCGGTCTTATGGTGTTAAAGGCTGAGCTATTGTCGATGAAAAGCATTCTGACATAGCTCCCTCTTTTTTCAAGGTGGCTCAGTGCAGCGTGGGGGGCGGTGGTTATTGCATCTTACTTGCTAATGTTTCTAGGTACGAAATTTTCAGGTTAAGAAAATAAATTAGTGCTTTGAGATACGAAAAAGATCCAAGTTAAGAAATCCCCCCAAAATTAAATGCATTTCTTGTATCCGTTATTTTATTTTGAAATTGTGGCGGATGCATTGATTCTCACTTTATAACCTCGCTACACTCTCGTGGGCTCTCATTGGCTGTCTCACAACAACCACAATCCATGTTTCAAGATTCTCTTCTGTACTTTTGACTGTCGCAGAGTTCTGACTGTTTTTGTTGAGATTTTCCAAATGTGGATAAAGCAGCTGCTTTTTATCATCATGCCTCCCAAGAAAATTACCAGCGCGAATGAAAAGAAATGGTCACCGAGGAGCAATATAACGAGGTGGACGAGGAGGGAGGAGGGAGCAGTGAGCATTCGAACTGCAAAAATAAAATAAATGCTGGAGAAATTTCAGCAACATTCTGTTAGTGTTTTCAAAATAATTCATTTTGTACTTTAAAAGTGGTAAAATTACCCCAAAAAATCACAGTTCATTTTCATAATTTTACTCTTAAATTCTGAGGATGGCTCTCAAGGAATACAATTGAAAATAGGAATTGTTTATGGCTCTCTGTGTCAAAAAGGTTCCCGACCCCTGCACTACATCAAGTGGCTTCAATGATATGTACTTTTGTCTGATAAATAATGATATACGTTTACCTACCAGATGTTCTCCTTCCACTTTGCGTATGCCCACCATGCGGATTGCATCAGGTGGGGGCTGAAAGTTGTTCATCTCTATATCTTGATCATGGTTTTGAGTCATGAATTGACATGGGCTGCCGGGAGTGCTTGCGATCCCTTGCGATGCAACTGAATCATGAGTCTCTAGTAAAGACTGACAATATAATGATACATAAAGAGTGTTATCAAAATACAGTTATTGTTTTCAATTTCTTGATTATTCAATCAACATTTTTCATTGTAAATGTGTTTGCAATATTCTCATGTATTGCTTATCCTACAATAATTGTCAAATATTTATAGTTTAACCCAGTGCTTCTCAATTATTTTCTGTCATGCCCCCCCAGGAAGGATAAAACATCTCGCGCGCCCCCGCGTGACTATAAATAGTATAGTTTGTCTATAAAATTGTTATATGTACACCTCTGCTTATTACTGCATCCGTTTTAACTCATAAGAGAATAAAAAAGCAATATGGACCAACTCAAAGCAAAGAAGAGCTTTATTAACTGTAACAGAAAAGATTTAAAGAGCATCTAAAATTCAGAAATAAACAGAGACCATGTTTAATGTTGCTGTCTGTATCAGCTATTTGCTATGGTGTGGGTTTTTTTGCACTGAGAAATTTGGTATGCCACCTTATATGATGCCAACAACGCTCGCTAGTCATAAAGCAGGATGATTGTCGGCAATATTCGGCACGTTTTCGCTGAAAATACTCAAGCGGCTTATCAGCGTGGTTGGGGTGTAATGTATTTAAGTGACACCTTAATTTATTGGACTTCATGCTGTCCACCGCCAAAAATTTTAGACACAGTAACCACACCGGTCTTTCCTTGTCTCCCACCGTAGTCACAGTGCAGGCAAGCGCTCATACGCTTTGTCATATTTGTCACATGGGGTCAATTGAGGGTCTGCTACACTTCCTGTCCACACTTCATAGTCAAACTGTGCTGTGTGCAAAGTGCGCATGCTCAGTGCAAACAAAACTCCTACCAAGCGAATGCTCCCTGCGCAAACTCTGCCAATGAGAGTGCCACTGCCCCCTAATGTAGTGGAAGTGCAATTGCACTTTGTTCTCGGACAGTAACAAAAAATATATATATATAAAAATAAAAAAGCATGTTCCCCAAGGTCAAACAGGCCCCCCTTGACTGAGCCTCACACCCCCCTTGGCGGAGCCTTGCGCCCCCCCAGGGGGACCCGCTCCACTATTTGAGAAGCACTGGTTTAACCTAAATGTATAAGAGTGACTCTGAACAATGTCAAAAAAGAGATGTCTCCATTGAGATTTAAAGCTTAAGTGAAGAAAAATGTTTTCCACTGAATCCATACCACACCTGAAAATGTGGCTGGGTGAGTAATTGACAAAGCTCTGCAGCTGAATTGGAGTGTTGAGTGAAAGGGTCAAGATCTCTGACAATTTCCTGCAATAACTCCACATTGTTCTCCCTCACTGGGGACAAGTGTAGTTCATGTTGGTCTTCGTCTTGCTCCTTCAACACACGCACACACATTTTTAGATATACTTAAATGAGACAAGGACATAGAGACATTGTGTGTAGCGCACCAAAGGACTTTCCATAATGCCTTTTAGATAGATGAGGTCTAAGTCATTGGCTGTAGTAGAACTAGTAGTATTGTCACTCATTGTTTCCAAAAGCTCGGACTCTGTAAAGACAATATTTGAAACATACTTAGTCAATGATACAGTAAAGGTAAAACAGTGGGTTTTAGCTAGAGCTGCAACTACCGATGAGTTACTTTGTCCGAAAATCAGCTCATTAAGTCACCGATTAATCGATTAATAGCACATTTCTGCAAATGTTTCACAACTTAGTAATAGTAATAAACTCATTACTATACTCAGTACTAAATTCATCAATTAATTTTCTGAACCGCTTTATCCTCGTGGGGGCTGCTGAAGCCTCTCCCAGCTGACCAGTAGGCATTTCTTGCCCCATGCAGGCAAAAATACTGTAACAAAAAATATATAAATAGTACAGTCGTACCTCTACTTACGAAATTAATTGGTTTCAGAACTGTTTTCGTAAATTGAAAATTTTGTAAGTAGACCAGTACTTTATATGTAAATTCTCTAATTCCTTCCACGGTTTTCACACAACTGCCAACTAAACTCTTTAAAATTGGTAAAAGTGTCCCAATTTTGTATGAAAAATATGAAAATTATAAAATAAATGTTTTATTAATGTCTTAAAATGAATATACTGGCCAAAAATCCCGGTGCAAATGTGCCCTACGCTGCTGAAATAGTTGCCTCCGCGGCCGTTATAATGGGAGACGTAATACCCGTGTTTGTCCGCCAGATGGCGGCAAGAGCCCGTTCTACCAGGGCCAAAAACCGTCCACTTTGTAGGACATTTTAGACTTTTACGCGTGCCCTATGTGTGTTTGAAAATATGTGCTGCGTTGCATTTGTACGGTTTTTGATCACTTAATGAGGGGAATTGCAATTATTAGTAAGGGGAGCATTTTGCCGAGGTGGACAGGTATGTAAGAGAATCTTGTATTTTGAGGACTTGGACTGTAACTTGGATCTTTTTCGTGTATTGAGTCACTCATTTGCATATAAAAAATGTTCATAACCTGAAAATTTCGTACCTAGAGACATTCGTAAGTAGAGGTATGACTGTATATAAATTTTACCAAAAACTTGTCTGGGAAACTATTGAAATCGCATTGGTGACATCTTGGTGACAACTTGTTTTAGCCTTCTGCCAGTGCGCTGCCAACTTATGTCAAGTGAAGGAATGATTTCTCAGCTATGAACAAGTTTCTGTTCTGTTCTAAAAAAAAATAAGTAGCAGTTTAAGTAGATAAATATTTGTTTAAAAAGAATCAAAATTGGGGCCACATGTCTTGGACACTCAGGTAAAGAGAGGGGCAGAGGTGTCAACCGATCACCACTTGATGGTGAGTTGGCTGCGATGGTGGGGACAGATGCCCGTGCGGCCCGGGAGACCCAAACGTTTTGTGAGCGTCTGCTGGGAATGCCTGGCGGAGTCCCCTGTAAGAAGGAGTTTAAATTCCCACCTCCGACAGTGTTTCTCTCATGTCCGGGAAGAGGTGGGGGACATCGAGTCCAAGTGGACCATGTTCCGTGCTTCTATTGCTGAGGCGGCAGACCGGAGCTGCGGCCGCAAGGTGGTCGGTGCCTGTCGTGGCGGCAATCCCAGAACGCGCTGTTGGACACCGGCGGTAAGGGATGGCGTCAGGCCGAAAAAGGAGTCCTATCGGGCCCTTTTGGCCCATGGGACTCCGGAGGCAGCTGACGGGTACCAGGGGGCTAAGCGGCTCTGGTCGTCTCCGAGGCAAAAACCCGGGCATAGGAGGAGTTCGGTAAGGCCATGGAGAATGACTTCCGGGTAGCTTCAAGGTAATTTTGGTCCACCATCCGACATCTTGGAAGGGCCCTTTTGGCCCATGGGACTCCGGAGGCAGTTGACGGGTACCAGGGGGCTAAGCGGCTCTGGTCGTCTCTGAGGCAAAAACCCGGGCATAGGAGGAGTTCGGTAAGACCATGGAGAACGACTTCCGAGTAGCTTCAAGGAAATTTTGGTCCACCATCCGACATATTGGAAGGGGGAAGCAGTGTACCATCAACACAGTGTAAAGTGGGGATGGTGCGCTGCTGACCTCGACTCGGGATGTTGTAAATCGGTGGGCCGAATACTTTGAAGACCTCAATTCCACTGACACGCTTTCCAATGAGGAAGCAGAGCTGGGGGACTCTTGGGTGGACTCTCTTATCTCTGTGGTTGAAGTCATCGAGGTAGTTAAAAAGCTCCTCGGTGGCAAGGCCCCAGGGGTGGACGAGATCCGCCCGGAGTTTCCAAAGGCTCTGGATGTAGTGGGGCTGTCTTGGATGACACGCCTCTCCGGGGTGGTGGTTCCCCTTTTTAAAATGGGGGACGAGGGTGTGTTCCAATTATCAGGGAATCACACTCTGGGTGGAGGGTCCACCGGGAGGTCGAATATCGGATTCATGAGGAGCAGTGTGGTTTTTGTCCTGGCCGTGGAACAGTGGATCAGCTCGATGCCCTCACCAGGGTCCTCGGGGGGTCATGGGAGTTCGCCCAACCAGTCTACATGTGACTTGGAGAAGGCGTTTGACCATGTCACCGGGGAGTCTTGTGGGGGTACTCCGGGAGATGGGGTTCTGGAACCCGTGTTACGCGGGATCCGGTCCCTTTATGACCGGTGTCAGAGACTGGTCCGTGGCAGTAAGTCGGATCAGTTTCCCGTGGGGGTTGGACTCCGCCAGGGCTGCCCTATGTCACTGATTCTGTTCATCACTTTTATGGACATAATATCTAGGCGCAGCCGTGGCGTTGAGGGGGTCTGGTTTGGTGGCCTCAGTATTGCATCCCTCCTTTTTGCAGAGAATGTCGTTCTGTTGGCTTTCTCAAGCCATGATCTCCAACTCTCGCTGGAACGATTCGCAACCGAGTGTGAAGCGGTCGGGATGAGAATCAGCACTTCCATATTTGAGACCATGGTCCTCATCTCGAAAAAGATGGCATGCCCTCAGGGATCAGGGATCAGGTCCTTCCCCAGGTGGAGGAGTTTAAGTATCTTGGGGTCTTGCTCATGAGTGAGGGAAGAAGGGAGTGGGAGATTGACAGGCGAACTCTGCACCGGTCTGTTGTGGTGAAGAAGGAGCTGAGCCAAAAGGCGAGGCTCTCTGTTTACCGGTCGATCTACATTCCTACCCTCATCTATGGTCACGAGCTGTGGGTCGTGAAAGAAAGAACGAGATCCCGGATAGAAGCGGCTGATGTCCGCAGGATGTCCGGACTTTCTCTTAGAGATAAGGTGAGAAGCTCGGTCATCCGGGAGGGGCTCGGAGTAGAGCCGCTGCTCCTCCGGATTAAGGGTACACGGTCGATTGGTCGCCGGTCTTTTGGTCACCGGTCTTTTGGTCGCGGTCTTTAGGTCGCCCGGAAGTTTGGTCGTCGGCTTTTGGGTCGCCGGTCTTTTTTGTCGGCGGTCTTTTTTGTCGCCGGTCTTTTGGTCGCCTGATCGGCTGCTGCCATCTACTGTCAATTTATTAAATAGCAGATGGTGTTTTTATTGAAGCAGTCCAATGAACCTTCATTTTCTCTGGGAGAACTTGCAATGTTGAAATACTTTAGAGTAGATGGTCATTTTTATCAAACAAATAAAAGTATTAGTATACTTTTAGTTAGACAGTATTTAGATCGGTTCAACAGTATTTAGACTCTAAATACTGTTGAAACGATCTAAATACTGTTGAAACGATCTAAATATCTAATATCAAAATATCAATAAGAGCACTCATTTAACACATCGGCTGCTGCCATCGACTGTCATAGGCGTCCAATGAACCTTCATTCTCAATGGGAGAAATAAGAGCACTCATTTAACACATCAGCTGCTGCCATCGACTGTCATAGGCGTCCAATGAACCAAATTCTCTCTAGGAGAAATAAGAGCACTCATTTAACACATCAGCTGCTGCCATCGACTGTCATAGGCATCCAATGAACCTTCATTCTCTCTGGGAGAATGAATGGGAGAATCTCTATTAAGGTAGAAAAATGGTTAAGAATGCCCAGAAAAGTGTTCCAAAAGCGGAGTAATAGTTTTTAAAACAGCATTTAATGATTAAATACAAATACTGGAGCTTTTCAGACATTAATTGGGGGTGATTTTCCCAGGGGAAAGACAGCTATAAACCTCGGCGCGACCAAATGCGACGACCATTTGCGAAAGGGCCTAAATTTCACTAAAACGGGGTAAAATACGCGCTTATTGATGAAATACAAATACCGGAGCTTATCAGACATGACTACCGGGCTCTGGGGGTCATTTTCCCGGGGGAAAGACAGCGATAAAAGTCGGCGCAACCAAATGCGACGACCATTTGCAAAAGGGCCTAAATTTCACTAAAACGGGGTAAAATACACACTTACTGATGAAATACAAATGCCGGAGATTATCAGACATGACTACCGGGCTCTGGGGGTGATTTTCCCGGGGGAAAGACAGTGATAAAAGTCGGCGTGACCAAATGCGACGACCATTTGCGAAAGGGCCTAAATTGCACTAAAACGGGGTAAAATACACACTTATTGATGAAATACAAATGCCGGAGATTATCAGACATGACTACCGGGCTCTGGGGGTGATTTCCCCGGGGGAAAGACAGCGATAAAAGTCGGCGCGACCAAATGCGACGATATGCGACCATTCGCAAAAGTGCCAAAAATGCACTAAAATGCGGTAAAATCAGCACTTAGTAATGAAATACAAATACTGGGGCTAAAATGACAGTCAATGGCAGCAGCCGATGTGTTAAATGAGTGCTCTTATTGATATTTTGATGTTAGATATTTAGATCGTTTCAACAGTATTTAGATCGTTTCAATAGTATTTAGAGTCTAAATACTGTGGAAACGTTCTAAACACTGTCAAACTAAAAGTATACTAATACTTTTATTTGTTTGATAAAAATGACCATCTAATCTAAAGTATTTCAACATTGCAAGTTCTCCCAGAGAGAATGAAGGTTCATTGGACTGCTTCAATAAAAACACCATCTGCTATTTAATAAATTGACAGTAGATGGCAGCAGCCGATCAGGCGACCAAAAGACCGGCGACAAAAAAGACCGGCGACCCAAAAGACGACGACCAAACTTCCGGGCGACCTAAAGACCGCGACCAAAAGACCGGTGACCAAAAGACCGGCGACCAATCGACCGCACACGGGATTAAGAGGAGCCAGATGAGTTTGCTCGGGCATCTGAATTGGATGCCCCCTGGACGCCTCCCCTGGCACAACCCACCGGGAGGAGGCAACGGTCCCGACCTAGAGACACGCTGGGAAGACTGTCCCCCGGCTGGCCTGGGAACGCCTTGGGATACTCCCGGAAGAGCTGGATGAAGTGGCTGTGGAGAGTCAAGTCTGGGCCTCCCTGCAACCCAACTTCAGATAAAGATGAGATGAGATGACGAATCATATATATTTTTAAAGAAAATCAATTTAATTTGCTCCTCCTCCTATTTGCTTTGCAGCCCTACTACAGTCATATAGTGTATAATCTTTACATACACAGATTTAACAAGGACTCTAGAAAACGAGGAGGCAGTCACTCTGCCATCGGCTTTAAGAGCAGAGAAAGGCAAGAAAGACTTTATAAATAAATTGCATATTTCATATTTCTTTCCCACAGTTAGAGGAAATGTACACTTTTTGATCATGCGTATCGCAGAAGAAAGAATTGTATTTAAGAATTTGCAAGATGAAAAATTTTCCCTTTTTCTGCTCTTTACTATTGGAGAAAATGTCAATAAAGACCAATATTTTCAGGATTAGAAAGAAAATTCAGTGATTATCCAATGAAATGTGACTATTTCAGATAGCCTGCTTGGCTCGTGGCATCAGACACACCAAATATTTTGTGGACTGTTACGAAGACAGTGTTGTTTACATGCAACTTGTCACTTCTATCATCGCACATAGTGATTCTACTTCAACAAAAGTTGTTACGTCGCTGTCAGCGGCCTTGATTTATGGAATACAGTAATACCTTAACATACGAGTGCGCCAACATACAAGAAATTTGAGATACGGGTAAAATTCCGAGCAAATATTTGACTTGAGATGTGAGACAAATTTTGAGATACGAGCACACGAGACAGACAGGGGGCCAAGACACGAGAGGCTGCTTATGATAACAGCGAACTGTCTTTCTCGCCGCATCTCCCTCGTGTAAAGATATCTACGAGCACTGGGTGGGGCGTTGCATTTTTCATGTTTTTTTGCGTTAGTCAGTGCAGAATTAAGGGAAAAACAATGGGTCTAAAGCAAGCAGGTGCAATGAAGGGTAGTGCAAAGAAAAGGCGTATGATGACAATCAATATTAAGCACGAAATAATCGAAAAACATGAGAGTGGTGTATGACCTGATTTTATGGAAGAGGCACACGGACAAGTTGGCACATGGTCGTGCGTTATCCTATTGTGAGGACATTTGTGTGGGTCATTTTCGTAATAATTTGAAGGGGAGACAAAAACAAACAACTCTAGAAAGGTTTCTTTTAAAAATTTGGGCTAAAAGTCAAGGTGGATGCAAGGCATCGCGTATTAGCCGCGAAAAGTAAAAAAAAATCAAACAAAATTAAGTTTAGTGTAAGGTAAGATTAAAACGTATTTTTAAGTGTTCTGTGTTGTAATCTAAGTTCATTTAAGTTAAATTCATGTTTATGTTGTTATGAGCGCTGTCAGAAAAGTGTCTCTCTCCCCCCTCCGAGCACTTCACGTTGTACTGAATAATGTCTCATTTTAGTATTGAACACGAACATCATCACCCCTATAGTTATTGGTTACTCTGTTAGTAGATGGTGAATTAGAACCAATTAAAAAAAATCCATTGTAATATCCTGTGTTTTTTCAGACGGTGGGAACGAATTAATCTATATTTAGTTTTTTTCTATGGGAAGAGTTGATTTGAGATACAAGCAAATCGGCATCCGAGCTCGGTCCCGGAACGCATTAAGCTCGTATCTCAAGGTATTACTCTATCCTGTTTTATTTTGCTTTGTGCCTGCGGTTATCCGTAGTCACTATGGCAGCTTTCCTCTCCTAATAACCTGTGTGTCATCAACTGTTTGTCATGAGTCCTAGCCCTTATATTCCCCTCCGTTTCAGTGTTCTTAGCCAGTGTGTACTTTTTGTTGGAAGCTAAGCCACAACGATCATCATTTGTTTCTTGTTTTTGAGTTTCTTGCACCGTCCACGTTTTTGAAATCAGGTGTTTTGTGTTGCTTCCTTGAGCTGCCCTGTGTTCATCTCAGGGGTCAATAAACCTTAGTCCAGCTGTGTGTTCAACCCATTGTGACAAAAAATAATAAATGGTAGACGGTAGACTAATAACAGAAATAGCATCTGCACCTCAGTCAACATGAATCGGACGTCTACCGCAGTCAATGGCAGCTTATTGATGTGTTTAATTTGGGACATTAATAGGATAAAAGAGGCAAGTTTGTCAATACCAGTGGTGGGTAAACTTTTTTCCTGCGGGCCAGAATGGATACTAAAATTTGACAGCATTTGGACACGCAATGTAATTGATCAAACCTGGGGATTGAAATGGAAGAAAAAAGACACAATTGAAGGTGAATATTTGTTTTCAAATTTACTTTCAACATTAAGAACATATTATTATTCAACAAAAGAGAGCAGTCTTTAAATTGAGAGTGATGAGCGGTATTACCGGGCAAAGGGAAATGAATGAGGTCATTGATTTTTACTGTAATTTGGACAACGCCGGCGGCGGGCCGGATTAAAAAGCCTAATGGGCCGTATATGGCCCGCGGGCCGAGGTTGAAAAACGTGTACACACACGATCCAGGGGCGGGGCAAGCGCGCGAATCCCGCGACGGCGAAACGTCCAGTCGACCAACCGTCCGGTCGGCGAAACGACCGTTCGGCCAAACGTCAGGTCGGCAAAACGTCCATTCGACCAAACGTCCGTTCGGCGAACTGTCCGTCGCCCAAACGTCCGTCGGCGAAACGTCTTTCTGCGAATCGTCCGGTCACGGGCACCCAGGGTAAAAGGGTGATGGGTGGGTCCCACTTTCCTATGGCGTGGCTCCTGGAGTGGGTCCTCTTTTTCTAGACTATTGGGGAGATGGGGGCTTCCACCTAACTCTGCGGTGGCTTCTGTCATTCTTTCACCCCAGTTTTTATGTACCTTGGTGTCCTCCTTGGACGCCAGTGGTGTTCGCTGTTAGTGCCAGTGGGCTGGCGAGGCATCGTTCCATCTGGGTGGTAGTCCTCTCTTCCCATGGGGTTTGGGGATCTCACAGCGGTGACAGAATTTCCAGATGGGTGGGTGGTTGCGCATCTCTTTGTCCGCTTCCTGAAGGTTGGTTGGTGGCAACTCAGATAGTCTTGGGGTCCGCCCTCTGTCCCAGGGAGCTGAAGGCGCCCAATCAGCAAGGGCTGCTGTTTGGCGGGGCCATGTCAAGGTCACAGGTGGGTCTAAGAAAGCAGTTCATTTTTCTGCATGACTCACACGCGCCAGAGTGGGTACACGCATGACGAGGTGCTACCAAACTCACTCACTATTGGCAATCAGATAGCAAAAAGTACGATCTCAACTCCAATACGAGCATGCTGCTCGCAGAATCACCTTGCCCCATCTTCTCTCTTCATATCCTTCCTTTGGTTTTCCCTATAGTATGCCTTAGTGCTTTGGCCAATTCACTTTCATGCTTTGATTCTTTCGCAAAACGTTTGGAATTGGGGTTCGTGTTGCGGCAATTTGGATTTTTTCTATTTTTCTTTTTGCAAAGCGTTAAGACTGCAGTTCACTGGACACTTCACTATGAGAGGCTTTTTAGGAAATAAATATCGAAATCAAATGCGTGCACACAGCTTCAAAATGTTCAGCATCACACTGAGTGTGCATATGCACACACAAAAACGCATGTGTACAACAATCGACACAAACATTGAAAGTGTGCGCCTTTTTCCCAATGGATGTGCACATTGTGAGCTTGAACATTTTTAACGTGTGCGTGTTAAATGTGTGCGCGCGCCCATTTCACTGCGCACGAGCATATTATCGTTCTTTATATATGTCCTAAACCGTTTAGAACGGCCTCTCATATAGGAACCATAACCAACTGGACAGCGAGAACGTTATTACAAAGACCCATTTGACTCGCTCCAAAACTCAACACTGAGCATCCAACGACCCCTTACTACCACCCAGATGGAACGATGCACGCGCACACACGGGCTTGTAACAAAGAACCTGCTAATTTCATAGAGAAACACGAAGCACATATAAAAATTGCGCAGTCACACTGACGATAATTCACATATAAGAAAACGGGCAGCCGCGAGAACGAAAATAAAAAGTACATTACGAAAATCAGCAGAGTGCAAAGTGACACGTTTGCCGTACCTGCTTCCAATGTTTCGTGGCTGGCCACCATCTGAAGACTATCAGAACTGGGGGTCCCCCCACCCCCCTCACACACACACACACACGCACGCACACACGCAGACCCTCTCTGTCTCTCCCGCTCCATTTTTCTGTCTCTAATTCTCCTCCTCCCTCTCTATTCATTTGGGGAAAAATGTCACCAGTCTTGTTTTTTTCCCCCAGGTTTCTTTCATTCATTATTCCATGTCTGATTTAATTATTACATTCTGTGGTATAGGTACAATTGTTTACAACGATTTAATGGTCAAATAATGATACTTTTAGGCAGGGTCCTGCATACCTGTCAACAACCTAAGACTACATAAACCTTATACTATATAGACTTCAGTATCCTCATGTGAATCAGCACCAACAAGAAAGAACATTTAAATACACTTTATTAATGTGTGACACAAAAAATACACTTTTACATTAATAATGTAATCGGAAAATAATAATGTCCATAAAACTGTTTGAAAAGAACTATTATACATGATTAGCATTGTACTCAGAAACTGCCTTTCTTGTCAAGTTCAGATGTTCTTAATCTGGTTTAAAAAAGCAACATCCCTTCATGTTCATTTTGCATTGCAGCAAGGCAGTAGGAGCCTCTGATTTCTTAAACTCAGTTTGAACTTTCCGCACTTGGCTGAGTTTAGCACATTTGAGGGTGTAGGTGTGGACTTTGTGAAAAAGGTCATTTTTTGGTTGTGTTGGATTTTCTTTCAAATTTTTTCTCATGTAATTTTGATTTGAGGTGGTCTTCCACATTGTAAACACCTGATGCTGCAACTTTTATATCCTGATCACAAACCTTACAATGAGCATACTAACTATCCTCTGCTGGTTGTAACACACCATTGAATTGGGTAATTGGATTGGATTGGATAACTTTATTCATCCCGTATTTGGGAAATTTCATTGTCACAGTAGCAAGATATAAATACAACAATAAACTTCCTGGCATTGCAGACTAGCACAAAGACACCAAGACAAGCGACGGGTGGGGCAGAGTCGCAAACGCCGCAGAACAACAAAGCAAAAAGCACAAAGTACAAAGCAAAGCAAAGTATATGGGATCATTAAGAATCATTAAATCAAATCATTAAGACAGAAAAGCAGCAAAAACACAAAACGAGCAAGAGCGGACGGAGCTACCGCTACCGGCTGCCACTTGAGCGGCGCCATCTTGGTTGCAGTAACAAAAACGGATAGACTCAAGAAAAAGACGTTGTAGAGTTGGATAAAACTGGAACCACACACAGGAAGTCTTCCACAAGATGGGGAACTTCTGGAGACTGTGACCGAGGTTGAAAATATGCAGTCACTCTTCCAAGCTTATCCACACAGTCCCTCAGTAGTCTGGAGCTGAAGAATCAACAGTAGCAGAGTAGAACCCCTCGAGTCCGTTTCCGGCCTGGTAAGCGCAGACAGCTCTTCCATCTTATCCCATAATGGAATGGTTGGTCTGAAGGTTCTTCTCCTGGCACTTTTGTCAAGCTCCGAATTTCCAGCGGCATTGAGGTGTTGCTCCTTCTGCTGTGTATTGTTCACAGCTAGTTCCATGTGTATGACAGCGTAGGCATGGCTGAATGGTTCCAAAAAAGATGTAGCAGAAAGAAGCCAGGCTAACAGAACAAAGAAGATTGTAAAAACATTAAAGTAAAAAGTATAAAGTACAAAATAAAGTAAAAAGGAATGTATTAAGAAATATTAAAATGTAATACAAATAGATAGAAAGGCTGTAAAACACGAAAAACAAATAAGTGGACAGAGCTAGTGCCACCGGCTGCCGCGTAACGGCGCCATCTTGGAGAAAGAAAGAAAAAATCCACTCTTGCAGAAATTTTCTGTAGCATTTAGACGGTCTTCCTCTCTTTTTGGGAGTCTCCATGCTTCTATATTACCACGTGTTCACTAGAATGTTGCGTTATATTTGGACGGTCCAAGTATATCGCAACATCCAGTCCAGGACCGGAAGTAGGGGATTTACCAAACTAAAGGAAGCTCTAATAGAGTCTAGAAGAGCTTCCTTTAGTTTGGTTAATCCCCCACTTCCGGTCCAAGTATATCTTAACATTGCCATGATTGCACAAACCGAAGCGAGTTTGTGGAAAGGCAAAGCAAAGTTAGGTAAGTCTGGCAAAATACGGCAACAGTGATGGAAAAAAAAACATCATTGGCAAAAAATTGTGAATCCGTATGACTTTAGCACTACGGCCATAGTGTTTTTTTTCTCACAAATCAGTGATTTACGGGATCCTTATGGAATGACAGGTGTGGTCCTGGAGGAGAGCCTTGTCTACAAAGCTTTTGCCAACACTACTAAATCATATTTCAATAATTCCGTCAATAAAAGGCTTTATTTTTTTCGCTTCATATAATTTGATTAATTGTTTACAATATTGTTATAGCATTGTTAAAACAAGCCTCACATTAAAAAAATCAAACTTAACTTTTTTCTTCGTATGAAACTTTCAAAATCACCATAACATATCATGAATAAATGTACTTCATGTAAAAAAATACTTTTATATAAAATCCTCCATTTACCATGATTGAGAAAAGAAGTCATGTCTTGTCAAATAAATTTTCTTCAGAGTTGAAATCAATGTGTGAATGACAACTTTTTTTCACCAATTTTGGAACCTTGATAGATGCAGGAGGTCTGGTAACACTATTTTTTTTTCTTCACTTTGTTAGAAAATGCACTTTCAAAATTCGTGGAAGAATTGTATGTGGTTGACAGCATCATGGTGAGGAGTAGCATCACAGGGACAAGCAAGTATGGAGCATAGATAAAGACAAGCGTCCAACGTTCCTGCGGTGTCACTGGAAGCCAGGAGCTTTCAGTAGTGTGGTTATAAAAGAAAATGTGTGAAAGAATAGGGATCAACGTGGTGGCAACATGCGTAGAATAAATGATGACTGGAGTCCTAATCCATCGACAACTCCCTGAAAAAGAGAAAAAAATTGACAATTATGTCTTTCAAAATATTGTGGAAAACCTCTGCATCGCAAATGTTAATTCTTAAATTAATAGAGAATCTGCAGATTCAGATGACACATTAATAAAACAGCCTCCTATCAAGCTATTTGAACTGCAAAGAATTGAAAAAAAACAGCATTTGTCTGCAAAAAATATACAGACGCTGCTCCCCTACTTACGAACATTCGAGTTACGAACAACGGCACATATGAACATGTCTGCGCGACATGAAAAATGTTCGGAAAGAGATGCTGTAAGTTAGATTTTGTATTGCGCGCCTTTTTCCGAGTAGTGCTTCTTTCCACTGCTAATACCGACGCTTGGCGCTGTGAGAGGGAGGAGGCTCAGCAACGTGTCGAGGTAAGGTAAGTGAAAGACAGTGAGAGGTAAGAGACCTGTATCCATAACAGCAGAATGCCAAATTACAAGATTCCGTAACTTGCACTTATTTAGGTCTTTTGCCGAGTAAACGCAGCTTATAGAGAAGCACCACCAATTTCGTCACACGCAGTTTCTGGGTGTGATGACAAGTAGGCTTTTTTGTGTTGTTGATAATGATGACAGGGCCTATGTCCGATTATTATTATTATTATTATTATTATGAGGAGGAGGAGGAGGAAGAAACGCCTGTCCCCATGAAGAAATTCGAGACGAAACTCTTGGGCGAGGGGTTTTCGCTCATAGATATAGCCATCGCACTCTTCGAGCAGCAAGACCCAAATATTGAACGTTGCACAAAGGTTGCAAATAAATTGAATGGTGCCATACAGTGCTACCTCATCATTCATGATGAAAAAAAGAAGAAAACTGTGCAATCGTCGTTAGATCGCTTCTTTCAGCCAGTTTCTAGTAAATCCTCCAAGGAAGATACTCATCAACCCTCATCTTCTTCTCCTCGACCCTCAACTTCTTCCTACATTGAAGTTACGGAGGAGGAAGTAACTTTTGAAGCCCATTCCAGCGACGACGAAGACCCTCTCATGATATAAAATCCTCCTCTTCCTCCTCCTCCTCCATCATCTCCTTAAGCATCGAGTACATCTTCCAAAAGTACCGTAATTACTCGAATATAACACGCATATTTTTGCTATATAATTAATTCCAATAGTTGGGGGTGCGTGTTATAATCAATAACTAAAATAAATTACAAATTTTCGATCGAAAAAAGCATTGTCAAACTCACTTTGACGCACGGACATTGTGCAATTTCCAACTTTGAATTCAAAATACACGCATATTAAAGATCGTCAAGCCTCACAAACATCACAATCCTGCATTAATAAGCTGGAAAGTAGAATACTACATTGTAGTGTAGTACGTACTTGTATTTAGAAATATGTCCAGCGGGGGGCAGTACATTCCCTTGTTACATGTGATAGTCTTTTCCATTGTGCATATCTTCAAATCATTTATTTATTCAATTTGTATGTTCCTTTTCTTGTTTGAGAATGACAATAGATATTTGAATTAAAACATGGTATTGTCAATTGAAATGTAGTCAATGTTCAAGGAAGTCTAAAAGGTATTGCAACATAACATGTCTACATGATATGTTTGTCCACTCTGTGTATCATCTATTGCCCTAAAATTCAAACGCATAACTCCACGACACTCGACACGCTCGTACCTGAAGATTTCTCTATCCGGTTTTGAACAAAACAATCGTGAAACGAAGAAAAAAAGGTAAGATTTCTGATTTTCGTCAGCGGGAAATTTTAGGTGCGCACTATATTCGAGTACTGCGTTTTTCCAGATTTTTTTGGCCCAAAATTACCTGCGTGTTATTTTCGAGTGCGCGTTATATTCGAGTAATTACGGTAAGTTAAGCTTCATTTTATTTATCTTATTACGTACATTTACATACTGTGTTACTTATACAAGCCTTAAACATACTTATATAAACCTTCAATATACTTATATAGGCCTTAAACATAAATTATAATACAAACTATAGCACTGAGCAACGTACGAACGAATTCACCTTACGAACGATCGTTCGGAACGTAACTCGTTCGTAGGTTGTGGAGCGTCTGTACAGTCATTTCTTGAGATATGAGCATAATGCGTTTTGGGACCGAGCTCATATATCGATTTACTCATATCTCAAATCAACGTTTCCCATAGAAATGAACTAAATACAAATTTATTCGTTCCCACCCTCTGAAAAAAACACCAAAAACAGGACATTACAATGGAAAAACATTTTTATTGGTTGTAATTCACCATCTAATTACAGAGTAACTAATAACTAGTGGTTATGATTTTAAATACTAAAATGCGACATTATTCAGTACAACGTAGAATGCGCGGTGGGGAGGGAGAGAGAGAGAGACTTGACGGATGGGCTTGTAACATAACATAATTTTAAATTTTGCTGAAATGAACTTAGATTCCTATACACACACACACATAAAAAGGTTTTAATCTTACGTTAACTAAAATTTAAACCTTCTTGTGCAATAACCAAGGCAAAGAGATTAATGTATTCCACTGCGGCTTTCGAGTCAAACTTCCTGCTTCTCCATACGTATTGGCGAGCCAGCTCAGTCACGCGTATACTACTCAAATGTTTTTCGATTGCTTTTCGATTAATACCTCCATTATCGCAATTAATGGGGGGTTGGGACCCCCCCGCGAAAAGTTAAAATCCGCGAAGTAGGGTCACCCCTATTAAAAAAAAATATTTTTTTCATTCTTCAGTGTTGAGTTCTAGTAGCAAGAGTTTCAGCGTGGATTTTCACATTTATATATGAACCTTAAAAAATATGTTTTTCTTCAGCGCTGAGTAATAGTAGCAAGCGGAAGACGGGAGTTGCTTCCGCTTGCGAGTTTCGGCGTGGATTTTCACATTTTTACATATATATATATATATATATATATATATATATATATATATATATATATATATATATATATATATATATATATATATATATATATATATATATAGAGAGAGAGAGAGAGAGAGAGAGAGAGAGAGAGAGATTTATTTTATTTTTTATTTTTTAAATAAGCCAGCTCGTGGTGTAGAGGTCCACTTGCCTGACTTCAGACGCGGGCTTGATTCCCGCAGGTGGCGGTATGATTGGGAGTGTGGATGGTCGTTTGTCTCTCTGTGTGCCCTACGACTGCCTGGCGACCAGTCTAGGCTGTGGGCTTCCTTTCGCCGGAAGACAGCTGGGTTAGGCTCCAGCAACCCCCACAACCCTTTCGAGGATGGGCGATATGGAAGATGAATGAATGAATACAAAAAAATAAAAAAAAATCCCCAGAAAAAAATCTGCGATGTAGTGAAGCAGCGATAAA
The DNA here is from genome assembly GCF_051989625.1 of Stigmatopora argus. NCBI lineage: Eukaryota > Metazoa > Chordata > Actinopteri > Syngnathiformes > Syngnathidae > Stigmatopora > Stigmatopora argus. The sequence continues at coordinate 2,244,581 of NC_135400.1, forward strand.
CGAAGCGCAGAGTAGCGAGGTGTCTCTGTATTTCGTGCTTAATATCGATTGTCATCACATGCCTTTTCATCTCCCTACCCTTCATTGCACCGGCTTGCTTTGGACCCAGTTTTTCCCTCAATTCTGCACTGACTAACGCAAAAAATACGGAACAAATGCAACACTCCGCCCTGTGCTCGTACAGATCTTTGCACGAGGGAGATGCGGCGAGAAAGAAATTATAAGCAACCTCTTGCTTCTCGGCCACCTGTTGTCTCGTATGCTCGTATCTCAAAATTTGTGTTGTATCTCAAGGCAAATATTTGCTCAGAATTTTACTCGTATCTAAAATTGCTCGTACGTTGGGGCACTCGTATGTTAAGGTATTACTGTATTTCCAAAGTCACATGCCTCAGCTAGATGACTTTTGTGAACTTCACCGGGTTTACATTGTGTATTTTTCTATTCATTGTCAATGAGAGCATACTAAAGTTAAAAGAATAGCCTAAGAGGATGCGGGCGTCAGAAAAAAAATTGTTAGTTAATCGTTCATCGGTCCAAGTACCGTATTTACTCGCAAATAAGCCGCTTTTGTCGGACGAAAAATGATGACTGAATCGAGGGTACAGCTTATATCTGCATAAAAACACAGACATGCACGAACCTGCAACTTGGCGCCGCCATTACGATGTGACGTCATGACGCATGGCGCCGTCCGTCCCTGACGAAAGACGCAAGACAATGCGGCCAATACGGTCATTGATTTCAAAATAGAGAAAAGATTAACAGATAAAACACTAAACAACATTTATTTTGACATATATGAATGAAATTCATGATAAAAACGTATCCTGCATAAAACGCGAAACGTTCCTGTCACTGCTCGCTCGGGGGACGGCCATCTTAGCTAGGTCAGGGCACGGCCATCTTAGCGAGGTCGGGGCACGGCCATCTTAGCGAGGTCGGGGCACGGCCATCTTAGCGAGGTCGGGGCGCGGCCATCTTAGCGAGGTTGGGGCGCGGCCATCTTAGCGAGGTCGGGGCGCGGCCATCTTAGAGAGGTCGGGGGACGACCATCTTAGCGAGGTCGGAGCACGACCATCTTAGCGAGGTTGGGGCACGCCCATCTTAGCGAGGTCGGGGCGCGGCCAACTTAGCGAGGTCGGGGCACGACCATCTTAGCGAGGTCGGGGCACGGCCATCTTAGCGAGGTCGGGGCGCGGCCATCTTAGCGAGGTCGGGGCGCGGCCATCTTAGCGAGGTTGGGGCACGCCCATCTTAGCGAGGTTGGGGCGCGGCCAACTTAGCGAGGTCGGGGCACGACCATCTTAGCGAGGTCGGGGCACGACCATCTTAGCGAGGTCGGGGCACGGCCATCTTAGCGAGGTCGGGGCACGACCATCTTAGCGAGGTTGGGGCGCGGCCAACTTAGCGAGGTTGGAGCGCGGCCAACTTCTGGTAAGAAAATTGTTAATTTCTGCAATTAGAAAGCATCAGGTTCTCATCAAGATAGACATTTCTTTTTTCAAATTGAATAATTTGATATTTTGCATTTACAAAGACAGGCATATTAACTTCTTTATGATATCGACCCTAATAATGTGCTTTTGATTCATACAGTGTCTCACAAATACCACGTGTGATGATTTTTCTTAAGATTTTCCCTTCAAAGTAACACATTTGTACTCCCTATTAAAACCATGAACATGGAGATGAAAATTGGGAATCGGGGGGCGGCTTATACGTGAGAAATTGCAAAATTCAACATTTTTAAGGCAATTTTAAGGATGCGGCTTATACGCCCGGGCGGCTTATATGCGAGTAAATGCGGTAGTTAGTGCAGCCAATTGCCTGATCATAAAGTACCGTATTTTCTCGCATATAAGCCACAAAATGCCTTAAAATCATTTAATTTTACAATTTCTCTGATATCAGCCGCCCCCTGATTCACACTTTCTCTCTCTCTCATTCTCTGAACCGCTTTATCCTCATTAGGGTCGCGGGGGTTCAATGTCTAGTACATATTTCATACAAGATGTGTATACAGACGCTCCCCTACTTACGAACGAGTTAGGTTCCGAGCGATTGTTCATAAGTTGAATTTGTTTGTAAGTTGATTCAGTGCTATATTTTGTATTATAATTTATGTTTAAGGCCTATATAAGTATATTGAAGGTTTATATAAGTGCATTTGTATGTTTAAGGCTTGTATAAGTAACACGCATTGGTTTGTACTGAAAAAAACATTTAATAAAATGGAGAGAATATGTACAGTACTGTATAGAGAGAGAGAGAGAGAGAGAGAGATTTATGTATTAGAAACTGGCCGAAAGAAGCGATCTAACGACGATTGCAGTTTTCTTCTTTTTTCCATCATAAATGGTAGCACTGTATGGCATCATTCAATTGATTTGCAAACTTTGTGCAACGTTCAATATTTGGGTCCTGCTGCTCGATCTTTCTGTTTATAAATGGTACTGAATGTGCAACGCTCACCACTCTCACGCGCATCAAGCTTCGTTATTATTGCCACTCGTTTCAAATGAAATGGCTTGCCTCTTCCTTGCAACTCCCTCAATAGAAGCATTTCGCTTTTTACCAACCATATTCAATAATGGATGCACGAGATATTTAATGATACAAATGAAAAAGGTTCTTTGCACACTGGAGATACATTCACGCACTTCCGCATTGCAACGAAGAAGAAGGTAGATGCTGGGTGAGCTGAGCTCTCACAGCGCCAGGCGTCGGTATTAGCGGCGGAAAGAAGTACTACTCTGAAAAAAGCGCGAAATACAAAATTGGACTTAGGAACATTTTTCGACTTAAACGCAATTTGCAGACATGTTCGTATGTACCGTTGTTCGTAAGTCGAATGTTCGTAAGTAGGGGAGCGTCTGTACTTTTAAAGGGTTTAGGGCAGACCAGGGTAATCTGGTCCTCAAGGGCGGCTGTGCGTGCAGGTTTTAGTTCCAACTGATCCAGCACAGACAGTTAAATTAATTAGATTTCTGCTGAAACAAGAAGCTTCTCCTGACTGCAATCCACTGATTACACTTCTAATATACCAGATTGGTGGAAAGGTTTCCTCTTATGGGTTGGAACGAAAACCTGCACCCACTGCACCTTTGAGGAATTAATTGCCCAGGTCTGGTTTACGGGGTGGTATTCTAGATCGTATGACAATTTATGCTAATTCAATGTAAAATTGATTTAATTCCAAAGCACTTCTTTAACAAATTAATTTCCTAAGTAGTTGTAACATTGTATTTTGCCCCACTGTATGTGCTATATTTTGATATACATGGCGCCTGATGCGTTGCACAGGCCACACAGTGCAGGCGGACCACACAAGACACTCACACTTTAAGGACAATAATTACCAACAGCCTCCTAGACTTGTATAAACATAACTTATTTTTCTAAAGGTTTAGGAAGATGGCAATAATCTTTTTTCCATGATTTGTTATAAATGAACTGTAACACTACATTTGCGTGAGAATAGATGTTTTGATAAACTCACCTTTGAGGAAAGCGTATGCTGCAATTGGAAAAAACGGCATTTGCAGCAAAGCCTCACACACGATTAAAGACTTGAACCACTCTGGAGGGTGCAGGAGCAATGGGTCATTAAACTCATTTGAATACCACTTCAGTAGGTTTCTTAGCTGAAAGGACAGAAGCCATTTTAAAATAATTAATCAAAGTGACTGAAATTGTTTTGATCTAATCTTACTAATAAAAGTCATGGTCAGTGAAATTGAAGTTGGCAAATCACAACCATAATGAAAAATCCTTCTGGCACAAAATTTATATACATACACATATGCTCATATGCACACACATGCACACCGGCTATATAATATATATATATATATATATATATATATATATATATATATATATATATATATATATATATAGCCGGTGTGCATGTGTGCATGTGTGCGTATGTATATGTATATGTATGTGTATGTGTACGTGTACGTGTACGTGTACGTGTACGTGTACGTGTACGTGTACGTGTACGTGTACGTGTACGTGTACGTGTACGTGTACGTGTACGTGTACGTGTACGTGTACGTGTACGTGTACGTGTACGTGTACGTGTACGTGTACGTGTACGTGTACGTGTACGTGTACGTGTACGTGTACGTGTACGTGTACGTGTACGTGTACGTGTACGTGTACGTGTACGTGTACGTGTACGTGTACGTGTACGTGTACGTGTACGTGTACGTGTACGTGTACGTGTACGTGTACGTGTACGTGTACGTGTACGTGTACGTGTACGTGTACGTGTACGTGTACGTGTACGTGTACGTGTACGTGTACGTGTACGTGTACGTGTACGTGTACGTGTACGTGTACGTGTACGTGTACGTGTACGTGTACGTGTACGTGTACGTGTACGTGTACGTGTACGTGTACGTGTACGTGTACGTGTACGTGTACGTGTACGTGTACGTGTACGTGTACGTGTACGTGTACGTGTACGTGTACGTGTACGTGTACGTGTACGTGTACGTGTACGTGTACGTGTACGTGTACGTGTACGTGTACGTGTACGTGTACGTGTACGTGTACGTGTACGTGTACGTGTACGTGTACGTGTACGTGTACGTGTACATGTACATGTACATGTACATATATATATATATATATATATATATATATATATATATATATATATAGCCGGTGTGCATGTGTATTTATATATATATATACACACACATGCACACCGACTATATATAGCCGGTGTGCATGTGTATATATATAGATATATAGATATAGATATATATAGATAGATATATATATATATGTATATATAGATATATATATGTATATATATATATGTATATATAGATATATATATATATATGTATATATAGATATATATGTATATATATATATATATATATATATATGTATATGTATATATATAGATATATATATATATATGTATATATAGATATATATATGTATATATAGATATTTATGTATATATATATGTGTATATATATATATATATATATATATATATATATATATATATATATATATATATATATATATATATATATTAGGCACGGCAGCGGTGGCAAGCTTCGTGCAAGCTATTTACTTACAGTTTGAGGATACAGACATGTTGGTAGAACAAGTTGTAAGTCGATAAATAAGGTAATAGGGATGTGCGATATGAAGTAGAAAAAATATATTATTTCTAAAAAACGAAGCCCCATTATCCTGTCTAAACCTGGAAAGTCTATCCAAACTAAATGAACGTGGTAACTGGTGGTCACTCCAACATTGTACCCGGAATTGAATCGGGAGTGTTTTCTACTGCGCAGGCGGTGGATTACGTCACTTCATCTCGAACGACGACAACAGCTACAATATCCTGGTAGGATCTCCACTTCGTTGTAAACCGCTGTAAATTTCCCCCTTTTTCCTGTCCTGAAATATCCTCCAGAACAAGGTTAAAAACACTGAGAAATTTGGCTCCTTGTGTTGTTTCAGTGTCTCTAATGAAAACAACATACGATTACGCGGTGCGATTTACCTCGTGGAAATCGGTTTACCTGCTCCCCAAACCCACAACAAATCTCAATCATATACATTTTATAATTTACCTTTCTGAATCCTGCAGAGACCTGCTCCATGTTCAGACACGTGGGGTAAAGAAAAAGAAAAAATACAGATCTGCTTATAGGTTATAGCTTATAGGCCTGATTCATTTGTGCTTCACTATAAATGATGATAATGATTCTGAGTAGACCTTTTTTGGTCAAGAAATACATTTTCCCATTCATTTATATCTCTATTTATTTTTGGACAGTAGAAATGTTGGAGTAAGTGTGCTCACATTTAACATTTACAAACCCCAAAGGAGAGAGAGCATTATAAGACTGCATCCCGGCTTCCACCACTTCAACCTGCTGCCCTGTGGATGGCGCTACAGAGCTATAACAGCCAAGACAAACAGACTCAAGGACAGTTTCTTCCCAAGAGCTGTCACCGTACTGAACTCGAGTTCTGCACCTAGGACCTAATCAAGAGTTATTACTACTATTTATACTATACTTATTTATTATGTTGACCACTTATTTATCTATTACTATTTAGTGAATATTAATTGTTCCATTAGTATTTAGTGATTATTTATCATTCCTATTTAGTGATTATTTATCATTCCTATTTAGTGATTATTTATCATTCCTATTTAGTGATTATTTATTTATCATGAGTTTATATTGATTTTCTATGTGTTTGCTTGTTTTTTTGCTGTGTCCATAGATTCAGTGAGTGTTGCAACTTTGCACTGAACGTCTTCAAAACCCTGGACTTCAGACGGAACAAGCTCGCTCCGCTCTGCTGACCTCACTTGGACTACTTATTCATTGATTGTTTAAGACCGATTGATTGTTTGAGATCTCTCCCCGGTCAGTTGGAGGAGCTGACGGTGCTTGCTGGACTGCTTGTGTGCTTTGAAGCCCCCCACCGCCTTCTCCGCTGCTGCTGATTAGGTGATAGGACAGTTTAGGAGGCTCTAGGCAAGGAAGATGCTCTTTAAAACCTCCAGACTACTGAGGGACCCCCTAACCTCAGTCTCAGTCTGCTGAAGGTCCCCACCTTGTGGACCTCCTGTGTGTGGCTCCAGTTTTTTACCTAGGTCTACAATGTGTTGTGTCTGTCTTGTAACTGCAAACAAGAAATTTCCCAAATACGGGATGAAATAAATTTCTTATCTAATTTAATACGTATGGAGAAGCAGGAAGTTTGCATCGAAAGCCGCAGTGGAATACATTAGCCTCTTTGCCTTGATTATTGCACAAGAAGGTTTAAATTTTGTGTAATGTAAGATTAAAACTTTTTTTAAGTCTGTTATAGGAATCTAAGTTCATTTTAATTAAATTTAAAGTTTATGTTACATTACGAGCGCATCCGTCAAGTCTCTCTCTCTCTACCATCCGTGGACTCATCATAACCACTAGTGATTTGTTACTCAGTTAGTAGATGGTGAATAACAACCAATAAAAAAAATTCCGTTGTAATATCCTGTTTTTTTGTGTTTTTTCAGAGGGTGGGAACGATTTAACTGGTATTTAGTTCATTTCTTTGGGAAACGTTGATTGGAGATACGAGTAAATCGACATATAAGCTCAGTCCCAGAACGCATTAAGCTCGTATCTCAAGGTATGACTGGACAATATATTGATATTCTATGTGTTTGCTTGTTTGTTGTTGCGTCTATAGACTCAGCAAGTGTTGCGACTTAGCGCTGAACATCTCCAAAACCATGGAACTCATCCTGGACTTCAGGCAGAACAAGCCCGCTCCCGGCCCGCTGACCTCACTTGAACTACTTATTTATTTATTATTTAGTGATTATTTATTTATCATTACTATCATTACTTGTCTTCTGCCGGCTTTATCTGCAAAACATGAAGTGGGGTGGGTGCGGAGAGCTGCCAGAAGTCTGAGGCACACAACGCATGAATGGGTTTATCACTCGTCTGATCTCATACGGTCCGATGAAGCAGGGGGACAGCTTGCTAGATTCAGTTCTGAGGAGAAGATCTGTGGATGATAACCAGACCTTCTGGTCGACAACGTAGGCTGGTGCAGGGGCGAGACGGCAATTGGCCTGTCTCTGTGTGCAGGTGGAGGAGCATTGTAGCGCAGGCTTGGTCCTAGATACGGGCACATTTGGCCAGGTGTGCTTGGACGGATGGCACAGCAATATCTGCCTCCAGAGACGGGAATAAGGGAGGTTGATAACCGGATAACCGAGGGAACAATCAAACGGGCACAGGTTGGAAGGGGAATTAGGGTGTAAATTGTGATCTTATTCAATCCAGGACAGTTGGTCGCTCCAGGTGGTAGGGTGGGCATGGGTGGTTCAGCAAAGTGCTGCTTCCAGCTGCTGATTGGTGTGGTCACACTCACCCTAATGTCCAGAGCTAAGCAGGAGCCGGACCAGTCATGGGCGGTGATTTGGTCCGAGACAATGTCAGCAGGTATTCCATGCAAATGGAAAACATGCTGTACAGGTAAGTTGACAGGCTCCTGGGCTGATGGTAGCTTGCGGAGGGTAACAAAATGTGCGGCCTTAGAAAAACGGTCAACCATGGTTAGTATGACTGTGTTGCCACGAGACGCTGGGAGGCCTGTGACGAAGTCGAGAGCAATGTGGGACTAAGGGCACCTAGGAATCGGCAGTAGACCGGAATTGGGCTTGGTGAAGAACTGCGGGCACACGTGGCAGGCAGAAATGATGGAGTGTGAATCTTCCCTTATTGTTGGGCACCAAAACCACTGGCGCAACACCGCCAGTGTGCGGATGACTCATGGGTGGCAGGTCAGGTGAGAGATGTGGGCCCATTCTAGCACCCTGGAACGAACCAAGGTCGGGATATAAAGGTTCCTTTGTGTACCTTCTTTGGGGTCAGACTCTGCATCTTGGGCCTCCAGGATCTCAGCCTCAAGGTCAGCCCTAAGAGCTGCCACTAAAGAGGAAGGGGACAAGATGGTTGTAGGCTCCTCCACAGAATCTTAGTGTTAAAAAATGCGTGGTAGTTCCCGTTCCTTGACCATCGGACATAGGACAACGTAAAATGAAACCTACTGAAAAACATGGCGCACTTGGCTTGACAGGGGTTCAGTCTCCGGTCTGACTTGATATATTCTAAATTCTTATGGTCGGTCCAAACCACAAATGAGTGATGCCGCCACCCCTGTCGGGCGAGTTTCACAGTCAGCAATTCAATGGCGAAATTGCGTCCAGCCGAAGTCCGCCTATGGGAAAAGAAGAGGCTCAGGGGTGCACCTTCCCATCCCCCGGTCTGCGTTGAGAGAAGACGGCGCAGACCCCCACCTCCGAGGCATCCATGTCCACAATTAACTGCAAGTTAGGGTCCGGGTGTGTGAGCATTTGAGCGAGGAGAAGCGTGCCTTAAGGTCATAGAAAGAGGCCTCTGCTGCCTCTGACCAGTGGAACAGGGACTTTGTTGACGTGAGTGCTGTGAGAGGGCGTTGATGCGGCTATAGTCCCTGATACATTGTCGATAGAAATTTGTGAACCCCAGAAACACTGTAGCTCCTTCCTTCTTTTGGGCCTAGGCCACTGAGCAACAACCAGCACCTTCGCAGGGTCCATCCATAGCTCCCCGTCGGCCACAATGAACCCAAGAAAGGTGGTCTGTCAAACATGAAATTTGCATTTCTCTGTCTTCACGTAAAGGCGGTTCTCCAAATAGCATTGCAGCACCTGTCGCACGTGCGGCTTGTGCTCTGTGTGGTTGCGTGAAAAAACTAAACTGTCATCTAGATTGTAGTCAAACATACACGAACTGATTCAGCATGTCTCGAAGGACATCACTGATGAGCGCCTGGAAAACTGATAGTGCATTGGAGAGACTGAAATGCATCACCAGATACTTAAAATGGCCCAGGGGGTGGCGAAGGCCGTCTTCCTTTCATCTCCCTCCCGAATGCGGACTAGATGGTAGGCGGAGGTCCAACTTTGTAAAAATGCGGGCCCGGTGAAGCGGAGCAAAAGTTGAGACAATGAGAGGCAATGGGTACCAGTTCTTTTTAGTGATGCTGTTGAGGCCCAAGTAGTCGACGCAGGGACGCAGTGACCCATCCTTCTCTCCAACGATGAAGAACCCTCCCCCGACTGTGGAAGAGGACGACCAGATGAGGGACGAGAAAATTCCAATTGGATGGTTCTTCTAAACAGAAACTCTAGTGCGTGAGGTTGAGAAGTTCCGGTAGAAGTAGTCTGGCTCACCTCTATGCACAGCTCTAGCTCTGGTGCAAGTCTCGAAGGGGGTTGGACACTTCCATTCTAGAATTTCTCACGTTGAGAGACGCCACGGGATTCCCCATGTCGGCTGGCCATCTACAATGGGCCACCATGTGGCGGCCGGCGGGGGAGGCTCAAGTAGGAGTTTCGAACACTGCCCTACTTTGGGGGGGGCGCAGCAGCGAGATTTTTCCCCGTGTCAGCTCGCCATCTACAATGGGCCACCGCGTGGCGGCTGGCGTGCCACGCCGTAGGGAGAAGCGGTAGGGGGGGCTGGACACTCGAGCCCCTGAGCTAGCTCCTCACTCGACCTCGCCCGTCCAAGCTCCTCGTTCGATATCGCCCGTCCAAGCTCCCAGCGTTCCCATGCCGACTGTCCCGCGCCGTGCCGTAGGGAGAAGCGAAAGGAGGGGCTGGACGCTCGAGCCCCTGAGTTAGCTCCTCGCTCGACCTCGCCCGTCCAAGCTCCTCGCTCGACCTCGCCTATCCAAGCTCCTCGCTCAACATCGCCCGTGCAAGCTCCTTGCTCGACCTCGCCCATCCAAGCTCCTCGCTCCACATTGCTCGTCCAGGCTCCCAGCGTTCCCGTGCCGACTGGCCCGACAGTCGCTCCGGCGCCGAAGCCATGCTCAAGATTCCCCGTGCCGACTGGCCCGCCAGTCGCACCCATGCCGAAGCCACAAACCAGCGTCCCTGTGCTGGCTGGCCCACCAGTCGCACCCGTGCCGAAACCACGAACCACCGTCCACGTGCCGGCTGGCCCTCCACTAGCACCCATGCCGAAGCCACGAACCACCGTCCCCATGCCGGCTGGCCCGCCAGTCGCACCCGTGCCGAAGCCACGAATCAGCGTCTCTGTGCCGGCTGGCCCGCCAGTCGCACCCGTGCCGAAGCCACGCAAAGGATTCCTCGTGCCGGCTGGCCAGCCAGTCGCACCCGTGCCGACTGGCCTGCCAGTCGCACACGTGCCGAAGCCATGAACCAGCATCCCCGTGCCGGCTGGCCCGCCAGTCGCACCCGTGCTGAAGGCATGAACCAGCCTGATTCCCCGTGTCGGCTGGCCATCTACAATGGGCCATCATATGGCAGCCGGTGGGGAGGCTCAGGTAGGAGCCTTGTCTTTGGGGGGTGGCGCAGCAGGGAGATTTTTCCCTGTGTCAGCTGGCCATCTACAATGAGCCACCGCTTGGCGGCCGGTGTGCCACGCTGTAGGGAGAAACGGTAGGAGGTGCTGGACGCTGGAGCCCCTGAGTCAGCTCCTCGCTCGACCTCGCCCATCCAAGCTCCTCGCTCGATATCGCCCGCCCAAGCTCCCAGCGTTCCCGTGCCAGCTGGCCCGCGCCGCGCCATAGGGAGAAGCGAAATGAGGGTCTCGACGCTCGAGCCGCTGAGTTAGCTCCTCGCTCGACCTCGCCCGTCCGAGCTCCTCGCTCGACCTCGCCCATCCAAGCTCCTCGCTCGACATCCCCCATCCAAGCTCCCAGCGTTCCCGTGCCGAATGGCCCGGCAGTCGCACATGTGCCGAAGCCACGAACCAGGGTCCCAGTGCCAGCTGGACTGCCAGTCCCACCCGTGCCGAAGCTACGAACGACTGTCCCCGTGCCGGCTGGCCCGCCAGTTGCACCCGTCCCGAAGCCACGAACCAGCGTCCCTGTGCCAGCTGGACTGCCAGTCCCACCCGTGCCGAAGCCACAAACCTGTATCCCCGTGCCGACTGGCCCGGCAGTCGCACCCATGCCAAAGCCACGAACCAGCATCCCCGCGCCGGCTGGCCCGGCAGTCGCACCCGTGCCGAAGCCACGAACCAGCGTGCCCATGCCGGCTGGCCCGCCAGTCTCACCCGTGCTGAAGCCACGCAAAGATTCCCCATGCCGGCTGGCCCGGCAGTCGCACCTGTGCTGAAGCCACTCACAAGATTCCCCGGGCCAACTGGTCCGCCAGTCGCACCCGTGCCGAAGCCACGCACAAGATGCCCCGTGCCGGCTGGCCCGCCAGTCGCACCCGTGCCAAAGCCACGAACCAGCATCCCCATGCCGGCTGGCCCGGCAGTCGCACCCGTGCCAAAGCCACAAACCAGCGTCCCCGTGCCGGCTGGCCCAGCAGTCGCACCCGTGCCGAAGCCACGAACCAGCATCCCCGTGCCGGCTGGCCCGGCAGACGCACCCGTGCCGAAGCCACAAACCAGCGTCCCCGTGCCGGCTGGCCCAGCAGTCGCACCCGTGCCGAAGCCACGAACCAGCATCCCCATGCCGTCTGGCCCGCCAGTCGCACCCGTGCCGAAGCCACGAACTAGCGTCCCCATGCCAGCTGGCCCAGCAGTCACACCCGCGCCGAAGCCACTTACAAGATGCCCCGTGCTGGCTTGCCCGCCAGTCGCACCCGTGCTGGAGCCACTCACAAGATTCCCCGGGCCGACCGGCCCGCCAGTCGCACCCGTGCCGAAGCCACGAACCAGCATCCCCATGCCGCCTGGCCCGGCAGTCGCACCCGTGCCGAAGCCACAAACCAGCGTCCCCGTGCCGGCTGGCCCGGCAGTCGCACCCGTGCCGAAGCCACGAACCAGCATCCCCGTGCCGGCTGGCCCGGCAGTCGCGTCCGTGCCGAAGCCACGTACAAGATGCCCCGTGCCGGCTGGACCGCCAGTCTCACCCGTGCTGATAATCCTCAGCCTCCCTAGCCCTCCGTTTATCGCCCCCAGCTATCTGGACTTGGACTATAGTGACTGTGAGGAAGAGGAGGAGTAACGAAGTCCAAATCGGCTAAGGGAATTGCAGTCTGAGTCCAAATCTGAACCTAATAAATCTATTAGGCTTGTGTGGTTAGCACATCGGCCTCACAGTGGGAGTCCTGGGTTCAAATCCAGGTCGATCCACCTGTGTGGAGTTTGCATGTTCTCCTCGGACCTGCAACCCACAATTTTTTAAAGGGCGAGGCGGCCGGCAACCCATCATGCCGCCAAGGCGAGTCGGCCAGCAACCCGTCATGCTCCCAGGGCGAGGCGGCCGGCGTCCCATCATGCTCCCAGGACGAGGCGGCCGGCATCCCATCATGCTCCCCGGACGAGGCGGCCGGCGACCCTTCGTGTGTTCAGGATATGGCGCCTCGCGAACCTTCATGTTCTCAGGAAGAGGCGGCTTGCGACCCTTCGTGTGTTAAGGACGAGGCGGCCGGCAACCCTTCGTGTGTTGAGGATGTGGCGACCGCCGACCCTTCATGTGTTCAGGATGATGCGCCCGCCAACCCTTCATGCAGTGGCGGGCCGTCAGGGCCTTCAAGGCCTTCTCTGCTGGCCTAAGAAATATCTGAAACATATTATATTTTGTCCATCAATACTTATTATTCCAAATGGTCTGTTAGCTTCCTTTCATTGCTTTCCCCCCTGGTTGCACTGCTTCCAGATGTGTGTTTTCATATTGAAGCATTTAACCAATCACATTTCAGCCATTATTTGTTGCCAGATCAGATCTGCCTCAAAGCCTTCACAATCAGTTCTGCGGGCTCTGCTGCATTAAACTAGACTGTTGCTTTAACCAATCAGATTTTGAGTTGGCAACCCCACAATGCTTTTTGATACGCATTAGCATTTTGCTGGCTGGGATATGTCATTGCTTTCACCAACTATGAATGGTATAATGATAATGTCTCAAAAGCTCCAGTATTTGTATTCAGTCAATAAATGATGCTAGGAAGTGGATTTTACCTAATTTTAGTGCATTTTTTGTCATTTCACGTATGGACGTATCGACGTTCATCGCTGTCTTTTTACCGGGCAAATGATACTCCGGGCCCGGTTCTGATGTCTAAAAAGCTCCAGTATTTGTATTTAATCAATAGATGCTGTTTTCGGCTGGATTTTACCGCATTTTCGGGCAATGTTTGCCCGTACGCTATTGACGTTCATCGGTCTCTTTTCCCGGGAAAATTGCCCCCTGGCCTGGTTTTAATGTGTGAAAAGCTCCAGTATTTGTATTTAATCATGAAATGCTGCTAGGAAGTGGATTTTACCCCATTTTGGTGCATTGATTTATTGATTATTTTTATGTGTTGCAGTTCTAGCTGCAGTAGAGGTTTTATAGCCATAAAATAGTTTTGGAGGGTTGGATTGATACGTTGAAGGCGCTATGAGAAAATGCACCGACCGCCACTGCCTTCATGTATTTAGGAATTGGCCGCTGGCGACCCTTTATGTGTTCAGAACGAGGCGACCGGTGACCCTGTAAGATAAGATTGTAAGATAAGATGACAAAGTCGCTTTGCAATTGCTTGTTCATATTGTATCAGTTTAGGATAGAAACATGGTAGAGACTTGACACTGATTAATCAGACTTTGCCCAAGGTTTGGTCGTTGTCATAGAGACTTGACACTGATTAATCAGACTTTGCCCAAAGTTTGGTCATTGCCATGGAGACTTGACACTGATTAATCAGACTTTGCCCAAAGTTTGGTCGTTGTCATAGGGACTGTGATCTGTTGTCTGCCTATATAAAGACTCACCCACTGTTCATTCGGAGTGAGTTGCAAGGACAACAAACTGTGCCTTCACATCTGTTGGAGCTCTCTCCCCATCCTGCAGTCTGGTAAAAAACTTATTTCCTTTAAATTGGTCTCACTCTTTCTGTGCCTGTTCCTGAAGTTGTTTTACAGAACCAACAGACCCTTTGTATGTTCAGGATGAGTCGGCCGGCGACCCTTCATGTGTTCAGGACGAGGCAGCCGGCAACCCTTCATGTGTTCAGGGGGAGGTGGCCGGCAACCCTTTAAGTGTTCAGGAGTCCGTTCAGGGCGAGGCACCCGGCCACTTCCTCACGGACAAGACCGGATGACCGTCGGAACGGCCAGCCCGGCGCGTCCGCACTGGTTGCATCGGACGACCGCCGAACCAGCCAAGTCCTGTTTGACAAAATCGGACTTTAACGTCAAATACAACTTATTAAGTGTCAGGCCCAAGATTAGACTGGTGGGTGGTTGGACCGCCAGCCAATCACAGGTCTAGCCCCTGATGAGTGAACCAGTGCCAGGTGTGGCTCATCAATTGTCAAGGACTATTTAAGCCAACCAGGGTATGACCAAGTCGCTGGTATCTTCTTGTGTTACCTCCTTGTTTTGTGTTAGGGTTATTAGTCTTACATTATTATATATTTGCTTGCAATGAAGAAAGTGCTTCGCTTACTACATCTAAAATGCCTGCTTGCAACGAAGTAAATGCTTTGCTCCTTAATTAGACTAAACAAAAGGGAAGCCGAATCCACTTGGACTGCTGGAATGTGGAGAAAATCTTTCGGCTGAACATGACCTTCAGTTGTTTTATGTATTTGACGTCTCACTTCTGTTTCCCACCCCTCCCTTGAGAGTTGAGACGTCCATTGTAACTAGGGTCCTTGAAATTAATAAACAGAAGCGTGTGATGCCAGAACGAACCTGGGTTGAGACCTGGAAGGTTCGATTTCTCTTTGCAAGAAAAACCCAGAAGATTGTCTTTTCTCTTTATTTGTGCGTGCATTTGGGAATGCCTATTGGTGAACCTATCATTTTGTCTTTTCTAATCTTCGACCTCTTGTTTGCCCTAGGACCACGGCTTACGACCACGCACCCTGTACCTTCATTTTGGATCCCTCTGCACCAGTGCTTCTCAATTATTTTCTGTCATCATTTAAAACTTTCACCACATAGTACACAAATAACAACAACAAACAGAAAAATGAATAATCAATAAATAATAAATAAATAAATAAGTAGTCCAAGTGAGGTCAGCAGAACGAGAGCGCACCACTCACTGAGTCTATGGACGCATCAACAAACACAGATAATCAATATATAGTAATGATAAATAAGTACTAATAATAAATAAAACAGGAGATGAGATAAGATAAATAAATAATCACTAGTAATGGATAAATAAGTGGTACGATATAATAAATACCGTATTTTCACAACTTTATGGCGCACCGCATTTAAAGGCACAGAGTAGGTAACGAGTGCTATTTCTGTATTTGACACACACACAAGACGCATCGCATTTAAAGGCGCACCGCTCCGCATTACCACTAGATGGTGCTGCGCTAAAGGGAATGTCAACAAAACAGTCAGATAGGTCAGCCAAACTTTATTAATAGATTACAAATCAGCTTTCTCACAACTGCATTCACTCCCAACATGAATAAACAAGTTTTTTTTTCTCCGAGGTTAAAGTATTAGTATTTTCGTGACACAGCAATAGCATAACTCATGTTGAACAGGTGGGCATCTCACCAAAGTCGTCATTAATCGAGTCAGTAATTTCTGCCTTCCTGAAAGCTCGGACCACACTTGAAACTTCCAATAAGAATGACGAGGAACATCGAATTAATATGCTAGATCGAGCTCAACCAAAATGCAACGCGTTTTATTTTTCTCAGCATTAACCGCGCACCGGAAATAGAGTCTGGGGCTGCTTGCCGTAGTTGCCAGAGCTGTTGCGGCTCAATATTTATCCATATTATATATATATATATATATATATATATATATATAGTTCGCAGTCTAGCTTTGAATGCTCTGTTGACGCCAACATCTAGCGGCAGCAGTTCTTTTGTAACTCCACCCTATTAAATGACGGCCGCTGTCAATTGGTTGACAAAAGAACTATATATCCCAGCAGTCACTGCGCACTACTTTTTCTACAAGGAAAAAAGTAGAGTCGGGGGCTGCTTGCCTTAGTTGCCAGAGCTGTTGCGGCTCAATATTTATCCATATACAGACGCTCCCCTACTTACGAACATTCAACTTACGAACAACGGTACATACGAACATGTCTGCAAATTGCGTTTAAGTCCAAAAATGTTCGCAAGTCCAATTTTGTATTTCGCCCCTTTTTCGGAGTAGTACTTCTTTCCGCCGCTAATACCGATGCCTGGCGCTGTGAGAGCTCAGCTCACCCAGCATCTACCTTCTTCTTCGTTGCAATGCGGAAGTGCGTGAATGTATCTCCAGTGTGCAAAGAACCTTTTTCATTTGTATCATTAAATATCTCATGCATCCAATATTGAATATGGTTGGCAAAAAGCTAAAGGCTTCTATTGAGGGAGTTGCAAGGAAGAGGCAAGCCATTTCATTTGAAACGAGTGGCAATAATAACGAAGCTTGATGCGCGTGAGAGTGGAGAGCGTTGCACATTTAGTACCATTTATAAACAGAAAGATCGAGCAGCAGGACCCAAATATTGAACGTTGCACAAAGTTTGCAAATCAATTGAATGATGCCATACAGTGTACCTCATCATTTATGATGAAAAAAAGAAGAAAACTGTGCAATCGTCATTAGGTCGCTTCTTTTGGCCAGTTTCTAATACATAAATCTCTCTCTCTACAGTACTGTACATATTCTCTCCATTTTATTAAATGTTTTTTTTCAGTACAAACCAATGCGTGTTACTTATACAAGCCTTAAACATACAAATGCACTTGTATAAACCTTCAATATACTTATATCGGCCTTAAACATAAATTGTAATACAAAATATAGCACTGAATCAACTTACAAACAAATTCAACTTATGAACAATCGCTCGGAACCAATTGCGTTCGTAAGTAGGGGAGCGTCTGTATATATATATATATATATATATATATATATATATATATATATATATATGTATATATATATATATATATTTATATATATATATTTATATATATATATATATATATATATATATATATATATATATTTATATATATATATATATATATATATTTATATATATATATATATATTTATATATATATATATATATATATATATATATATTTATATATATATATATATATATATATATATATGACATTGTACGAGGAAGTAATGCAGCTGTATATATATATATATATATATATATATATGTATATATATAATATATATATATGTGTGTATATATATATATATATATATACACACACACACAAACAAACTCACTCTCATGATTATAATTTTGAGAGCGAGATTACCTGGTTGCTCACTTTCAACAGTAAACTATCTGCTCTGCCAAGAGCAAGAGAGCGAATCCGGCGCTGAATAGCATGTACATTCACACCAATAGATCTGCCGGGAGCGAGCGATATTTTGATATTAATGCTCTTTTACATTGTCAATGCAATTACAAACTCACTCTCTCTCATGATTATAATTTTGAGAGAGAGAGATTACCTGGTTGCTCGCTTTCAACAGTTAACTCTGTCTCTCTCCCTCTCATAAGAGGGAGCGAACCCGGCGACCAAACGTCCGCTCTACCAAACGTCCGGGCGACCAAACGTCCGGGCGACCAAACGTCCGGGCGACCAAACGTCCGGGCAACCAAACGTCCGGGGACCAAACGTCCGGGGACCAAACGTCTTTCGACGAAACGTCCGGTTACGCTTAGCTGCCACAAACTATGTTCACTTAGCCCTGCATTCTGCTGAATGAACACTATCTTCAAGTGTCGCAACTGGTTCTATTGACACCAATGGAGCCAAAACAGAGACCTGGCTTTTCAATGCCAATTTTGCTGCTTCATCAGCTGCCTTACTTCCTCGTACAATGTCATCGTTACCTTTATTATGTGCTTGACACTTAATAATGGCAAGTCTGTTCAGCTGCATCAAAGCTGAAATCAAATCAACTATCTGCTTGTGGTGATGTATTAGTGAGCCATTGCTCTTCCTGAATCCACGTTGCTTCCACACAGCTCCAAACAAATGACACAGACCATGCGCGTATGCCGAATCTGTGCACACGTTTGCTACCTTCCCTTTGGCCAACATTCACGCTTCAGTCAACGCCTTCAACTCAGCGGAACATGGTTGATCACAACTTTCTGACTTTACTGTCGTGAAATTACTTCCCTCCTGGTTAATAATCACAAACCCAGTATGACTGCCAAGATAGTCTCTATACCAGGATCCATCCACGAAGTATGTTACCTCTGCATTGTGCAAAGGAGTAGATTACAAATCTGGTCGCAACTTTGTATATTTCATTGCCTCTGATATGCACTCATGGGCCTCCCCTTCAACCTCAAATGGCACAGTGTCCGCAGGATTTACTGTCGGACACCTCTTGATCGTAATATCCAGGTATGACAACAATGGCAAGTATTGTGAGTCATCACAAATCGACTCTGATTGATCAATTCTGAAATCTTATGATGCGTATAGATCACTACTGAATACCCGAAATGAAATTGTTGACGCCTTCTCGTATGCATAATGAACAGCTGCTAGGCCTTGAGAGGATGGAAGCCAGCCCTGAACCACATTGTCTAGCTTCATGCTATCGTAAGCTACAAGGTGTTTTCTCCGACCGCTGCACGTCTGTTCTGAATGTCACATTTTAGTATTGAACATCATAACCATTAGATAGGTGTTTGTTAAAATTTGCTCGGAATTTTCCTCGTATCTCAAATTTCTCGTATGTTGGGATACTCATATGTCATGGTATTACTGTATTTTGCAGGATAAGCATGTTATTTCCTAGCACTAGCCGATACCAATGCCTGGGCTTTAACCCTCTTATTGGCACCTCTTCCAATACTATTATCACTATCGGTGCAAGACTACTGTCCAACATTCGTGCTTTCATTATATTGTCCTTCTTGGCAACATTCATAATTATACCTGTTATTTTTTTGGGTACACTGAAGTGACTAAATATCTGACTGTTAAAATATTTTATAAAAATTGCATTTGCATTGTTGATCTTCAAAGTTCATCCAGTCTGGGGCGAAAAGTCATGTGGAAATGCTTGAATTACACAGCACTAAACAGCCTATAACTCAACATAGTGTCTTTATTTACATGAATAATGTTTGAGCCAGTTTATTTATTTTTATGTGAGAATCAAATGCCCACAGGTTCTTTCTTGCTTCACTAATGGTTTTAAAAATGCCCACAATTTCACCCTGATGAAGCGACAATCAACAAGTTCTCTGTTTTACAGAGGTCTTATGTTCATAGTGTAGAAAATGTTCTTGGTCATACTTTAATTTTGAAAATGTCAGCAATTACTTCTGGTAAAATCTTCACTTCTCCTTAATAAGCATCTTTTCCCTTTTCCACATATTTAAGAAGAACAAATGTCTTATTCAAGATGATGTCAAGGGCTTTCTGAATGTTTTGTTTCATTCATAATCGCTGCCTCATCACAGCTCTCTTTTCAAACTTCTATCATTTCTGGGCTTGTGATTTAAGTGAGCTGTTTGCAGAATTCTCCGCTGTGATGTGGTGGTGGCTGTTTTGTGTCTCGAGCAGCTTGATTTTTGTCTTAGTTATTATATACTTGACCACGTGGAACCGTTATAAGGTTTTTAGTGAAACGTGCCTTAGGCCCTCAAGACCCTTTGTTAATGATGAAAAAAAGCGGGATGAAAGGCTCAAAAGAGGTAAGAGCTATAATTTCTGACATATACTGATGGAAATAATCAAAGTTTATATTTTTAATCCACCAATGTAAGACTCAAGATATCATTCCTTAAATTTGCTGATATGGTTGGCTGGCCACCAATTCAGGTTGTCTCCCACCTGGTGGTCGTAGTTATCTGGGATAGGCTCTAGCACCTACCCTTGTGAGGATAAGCGGTATAGAAAATGACTGAGGCGGCCCGGCAACTTGAGTGGTTAGCGCGTCAGCCTCACAGTTCTAGGGTCCTGGGTTCAAATCCAGGTCAGACTTATCTGTATGGAGTTTGCATGTCTCTGTGGGTTTTCTTCAGGTGCTCCGGTTTCCTCTCACATTCCAAAAACATGCATGGTAGGCTGATTGGACACTCTAAATTGCCTCTAGATACGAGTGTGAGCGTGAATGGTTGTTCGTCTCCTTGTGCTCTGCGATCGGCTGGCCACCGATTCAGGGTGTCCCCCGCCTCTGGTCCGAAGTCTGCTTGGATAGGCTCCAGCACCCCCAGTGACCCTAGTGAGGATAAAGCGGTTCTACCATATTGTGTAAAAAATTACAGGTATTTAAAAAATGCATTGATTGGTTGATTTGAACTAAAAGAGCTATTGAGGACAAAATGGTGGACTCAAAGGCTGCAAGTCAAACAAACAATGTTCTCTACACTCAACTTCAACTTAACAAAGTCTATCCTGTAGGCATGACAGTGAAATATGAGTGTGGTGCAAATAGTTCGTATACCCTCAGAGGCTCAAAAGCCATAATTTATACCAGTGTTTCCCAACCACTGTGCCACGGTACACTGGTGTACCGTGAGCGATGGTCAGGTGCACCGCAGACTTTTATCGAAGTTGAGTCTGTGTGAGCACCAAACTGCTCTTCGCGTAATGTTAGGAGATTTAAGCAATCTTGGGAGTAAATAAGCCATAATGAGATTTAAGTCGTTTTCCTGATTTTACTTAACGTGAACCGGAGGTTGTTTGGTTTTGAGGATATCAGCTTTTGGTGACATAAAGTCTCTGAGCACAACATTGCTTTTCAAGTAATGGGCGCAAAAGTCATAAAATTATGAGATTTAAAAACATTACATTACTGATTTCCTTATCACTCGCACCAAAAGTTGTTCAGGGTCTGCAGACATCAACTTTTGGTGACAGATTGGTGTGAAAAATTTCATCATTCATATATTTTCGGAACAGTTTATGATCACAAGGGTTGCCGGGGGTGCTAGAGCCTATCCCAGTTGACTTCGGGCATGAGGCGGGGGACACCCTGAATTGATGGCCAGCCAATCTCAGAGTATGAGAATACAGACAACCATTCACGCTCACACTTAAACCTATGGGCAATTTTAAGTGTTCAATTAGCCTACCCTGCGTCTTTGGAATCTTTGGAATGTGGGAGGAAACTGGAGCAGTACCCAGAAAACCCACGGAGCACCGGAGAGAACATGCAAACTCCACACAATAGGACCACTCTGGATTCGAACCCAGAACCCCAGAACTGTGAGGCCGAAGCGGTAACCACTCACATGCACATGCCGGGCCATGGTGTGAAAATTTTAATTTTGGAGAATAAAGTTTAGCTTATTTGATTCCTGGTGATAAAACATCTAGAACAGGGGTCTCAAACTCGCGGCCCGCGGGCCAACTGCGGCCCTCGGGACGATAATTTGCGGCCCCCGTCTTAATATGAAAGATTAATGTTTGTGCGGCCCGCAAGATTGATATGAATGACACTTGTTGTGTTCGGAGCTGAATGAACCAATCACGGTGACGTATACGGCTCTGGAGGACGGGACATCGGCCGGGCTGTCCAGTGCCTCGCTCACTCACTCATTCATTCCTCCAATCAGCTGGGCGAAGGAGAAGCCGTGAAGCCGATCACTCCGCTCGGTGCGCACTCTCCTCCGCTGCTCTCAGCATAGAACTGAATGAGGCGCTATGATCCGTGATCCAGCCTGTGTCAGTGTAGCCATCTCCGCGAGTGAAACGGAGAAACGGAGAGCGAAAGTGCGCATGCGCCACAAACCCGCGCGACTGAAAGTGAAAGATCAACCCGAGACTCATTCCAAGTGGAAAAACATATTACACTGTAATAATTACAGAGCCCCAGAGATGTCTCTTTCAAAGCCTGCCGTGAAGAGAAAGGTCGGTGATGAGCACAGACAGTTTCAAGAAAAGTGGGGAGTGCAATATTTCTTTGTTGAACACAGGGGCAGCCCGACGTGTCTCATTTGCACTGAAAAAGTTGCGGTGCACAAGGAATACAATTTGAAACGTCATTATACTACGAGACATGCTGAGGAGTACGAAAAATACCAGGGAGATGAGAGAGCCAACCAGGTTTCCAGTCTTAAAACATGTCTTCTGAGGCAACAGGATTTCTTCAAGAAGGCTACCAAAGACAGTAATGCAGCAGTCGAAGCTAGCTACACCGTTTGTGAGTTGATTGCTAAAGCAGGAAAGCCATTTACAGAAGGTGAATTTATCAAAAAGTGCATATTACAGGCTGCACATATTGTCTGTCCAGAAAAGAAAAGTCTGTTCAACCACATCAGCCTTTCTGCCAACACCGTGGCAGAGCGCATTTCTCACCTGTCAAGTGACATTTATGATCAACTGTGTGAGAAAGCACAATGTTTCAGTGTATATTCAGTGCCTCTTGATGAGACCACAGACATCACAGACAATGCCCAGCTCGCAATATATGTCCGTGGTGTTGATGACAATTTTAAAGTAATGGAGGAGTTGCTCACAGTAATTCCAATGCATGGCCAGACCACCGCTAAGGAAATATTTCACCAGCTGTGTGATGCCATTAAGAATGCCGGTTTGCCATGGAAGAGCTTTGTTGGAATAACAACCGATGGAGCCCCATCGATGACAGGGAGGAAGAATGGACTGGTAGCACTTGTTCAAAAAAAACTGGAAGAGGAGGGTGTGGAGGAGGCCATAGCTCTGCACTGCATTATACATCAGCAGGCCCTTTGCAGCAGATGCCTGAAGTTTGACAATGTGATGTCTGTCGTTGTGAAATGCATCAACCAAATCAGATCCAGGGGGCTTAAAGCACAGAAGGTTCCGTGCTTTTTTAGAGGAAATGGAGTCAGAATATGGGGATGTGCTCTACTTCACTGAGGTACGTTGGCTCAGCAGGGGAAACGTGTTGAAGAGATTTTTTGAGTTGAGAGCAGAAGTAAAAGACTTCATGGAGATAGACGGGGTTGCTGTTCCTGTGCTAAGTGATCCCAAATGGCTCATGGACTTGGCTTTTCTTGTTGATATCACACATGAGCTTAATGTACTGAACAAGAAGCTACAAGGCCAGGGGCAACTTGTCAGTGCTGCCTATGCCTATATTCTGCACTAAACTTGTGTTATGGAAAGCCCAGCTCTCTCAGACAAACCTTTGCCATTTCCCAGCATGCAAGGCTCTCGTGGATGCAGGCACACCATTCAGTGGTGAGAAGTATGTTGAGGCCTTTTAGAAGCTACAGGAGGAATTTGATCACAGATTTGCAGACTTCAAGACACACAAAGCCACATTTCAAATTTTTGCGGACCCCTTCTCCTTTGATGTGCAAGATGCCCCTCCTGAGCTTCTAATGGAGCTCATTGACCTGCAGTGCAACTCTGCACTCAAAAATAAGTTCAGGGTGGTGAGTGGAGAAGCAGACAAGCTTGGGCAATTTTTGAGAGAGTTGACCCCCAGCTTCCCTGAACTTTCCCGAATGTTCAAGCGGACCATGAGCCTTTTTGGGAGCACATACTTGTGTGAGAAGCTCTTCTCCACCTCGAACTTCAATAAGTCCAAGTACAGGTCCAGACTTACTGATGAGCATCTTCAAGCTCTACTGAGGGTTTCCACTGCTTCCTCCCTCAAGCCAAATGTGACTCAGCTATGTGAGAAGAAGCGCTGCCAGGTCTCTAGCAGCAAGGAGTAGGCAAGAGAAGCCGTGTTCAGAATATTTCATGTTCAATGTTCCATTCAAGTTCAGAAAGTTAAAGGTTAAAGAGCTGTTAATACAGACATTTGAAACGGAATAAAAATAATTCATTTTCTCTACTTAGGCAGCCAGTGTATATCTCTCATTATTATTATTTTATTTTTGTATTACTGATTGATTGATTTTTTTATTCATCTTTAAGTTAATTTATTTAATTCATTATTTTTTGTTAAAAAATAAAGATATTTGATAACGTTGGAATGTTTTATCAGCACTTTTCTTGTGGAAATCCTGATGCGGCACAGTCTCACCCAGACTCGGCCTCTAGCGGCCCACAGGTAAATTGAGTTTGAGACCCCTGATCTAGAACATCTTTATATTGTCCATATAGGTGACATAATTTGAAATCGGAAGATTTTCTGCTTGCGGCCCGGCGGCTTGAGTTCTCCCTGGGACTGCGTGGGTTTTCTCTGAGTACTCCTGTTTCCTCCCACATCCTAAAGACATGCATGGTAGGCTGATTGTATACTCTGAACTGCCCCTGGGTATGAGTGTGAGAGTAAACGGTTGTCCGTCTCCTCGTGCCCTGAGAATGGCTGGCCACCGATTTAGGGTGTCCCCCACCTCTGGCCCAAAGTCAGCTGGGATAGGCTCCAGCAGCCCCCGCGACCTTAGGGAGGATAAAGCGCTTCAGAAAATGAATGAATGAAAGATTTTCTGCTGTTGGTGTGCCTTGATATTCTCATCTCATCTCATTTTCTGAACCGCTTTATCCTCTTTATGGGTCTCGGGGGGTGCTGGAGCCTATCCCAGCTGACTCCGGGCCAAAGGTGGGGGACACCCTGAATCGGTGGCCAACCGATCGCAGGACACAAGGAGATGGACAACCATGAACACTCATACCCCTACCTAGGGGCAATTTGGAGTGTCCAATCAGCCTACCATGCATGTATTTGGAATGTGGGAAGAAACCGGAGTACCCGGAGGAAACCCACGAAGGCAAAGAACATGCAAACTCCACACAGATGGACATGACCTGGATTTGAACCCAGGAGCCCAGAGCTGTGAGGCCGACGCGCTAACCACTCGCTCCACCGGGCCGCCGCCTTGATATTTTTTTAATGAAAAAATTGTGCCACAGCTCAAAAAAGGTTGGTAATCACTGTTTTCTATAATCCTTATAAAACGTGATTCATGGATCTGTGAGTGGTTGTGGGTGTGGGTGCATGTTAAGCTTCTCTCGCTACGTGTGTCCAAACCGTGCAAAGTACAGAGTTGAATTTTGGGTGGCCAGAAATGGCTGTCGGATCCTAATAGACGAGTGATTGAATTCCTTCACCTTCTCTAAGTGTGTAAACTCAACTTTTATTTGTTAAAGCTGAAAGCAGTGTTGATGTATGAATCGTTGTTCTTACATGATTTGCCCTAAACGCACCGCGTTGCTGATTGGTCGTAAAGTCAGACGCCTTTCCACATCATTTACAAACGTCATTTTTGGAAGAATTTCCGTCAGCGAGTTTCTAGGTGCTCCCCAGAACACTTTTCTCTGTTGTTACGAGAAGACTCAGTGAGACACGATGCTTCTGGCTGCGCTGACCCAATTTAGTTCGACGTCTTTCCACGTCATTAACAAACGTCATTTTTTGAAGAATTTCCAGGTGCGTGTGTCTAGGTGCTCCCCGGAACACTTTTTTTTCTGTCGTGACGGGAGTTATAAAACATCCATCCATCCATAAATCACGCTTTATCTATACCAGTGGTCTCAAACCGGTCCTCAAAGGGCCGCAGTGGGTGCAGGTTTTCATTCCAACACAACAAGAGGATACCTTTTGCAAGTGTAATCAGTTAATCAGTTGATTGCAGCCAGGTGCTACTTATTTTAGAAGACACCTGATTGGTTAAAATGTCGGCACTGGATCGGTTGAAACAAAAACCAGGACCCACTGCGGCCCTCGGCGGATCGGTTTGAGACACCTGACCTATACTATAATCCTTATAAAGCGTGATATATGGATGTGTGTGAGCACCTGGAAACCACACTGGCGTGCTTCCGCTTAGTCATTTCCACTTGAAGTTAATTGCATTATTATTATTATTATTATTATTATTATGAACTACGCAACAACACTGCTATTGTGGGATTTTTTATTTTCGTCATATTTTCACTTTGG